>NW_026919730.1:0-15597 GCF_032062105.1 Saccostrea cuccullata
CAATTATACTTTTAGTTTAGAGGTCATCTATAAATTCTAATTTTAAAAGGGCATAACCAAGTTAAAAGTCTTAGTCTAATTTATAGTTCTTTTTAACACTAATGTAGGTTGTGAAAAGTGCTGCAAACCTATATATACTCAGCTATGTTAAGGAAGGTCAGAGTTCACATTCCTTGTACATCGTATTGGAAGTTTAATTGTGACGTCATTGAAATTTAACAAGCTACAAAAATTAATTAACGACATGATCATGCGTAAATAACAACTTGAATTTATCTATTTTATCGATTATTCATAAAAATCTTGTAAAATTGCAATACTTGATAGCGATACACTCGAGTAATAGAAGAGAATCTTTTGTCAAATATGACGTCATCAGCCTTGACATGACGCAGCACAAGTGATCCGGAGGAGTAAATTCACTGGTTTAATAATTACAAGAATGCTTAAATAAATATGATACCATTGCTAATTTTTAGACCTAATCATTAAAGCTGAAAGAAAATAATTTATTAAATAAAATGTGTATAGAATATGAATTTATCTAGTAGCATTGAAGCTGCACAGGGATAAGGAATATAGAGAATATCGCTAAAACGATGAGCGTATTCGTGATATACATCAAAAGTGCAAGGGCATAGACTATTTTGTTTGAGCTGAAATTTGGAATATTTATTGCTCATATAGTGTATATTTTGAAAAGTGCTGGGAGCTGATCCTGGTCTGCATAACATTAATGTTATTTATAACAGAATTTAAGCGAAGTGGTAATTTTTAGCTATTATAAGCATTTTCGGCAAAATTTTAAGTAATTCGCAAACAGCACTGTTTTAAGTAATTCGCAAACAGCACTGACTAGCTCCCAGCACTTTTTGGGTAGAGGATATGAACCTCTTTTAATGTGTATCAATTATTTTCTTGAAAAACAAGCGTATGCCCTCGCACTATCCACATTTCCTACATTCAGCTTAACAATTTTATTTTTATACAAGTCACGTGACAAACAGCTGATACGTGCGATATAACTGGTAATAACTACGGCCCAGTCCTATCCATTATTGATAGCTATATTACCTTTTCTACAAGTATTCAGTTGCTTTGTTAAAATTTTTTAAAAGAAGCAATACATATTAAAACGGTGCAAAGGTCACATTTTCCATATCGGTCCTTAACATAGCTGAGTATTCACTTTTTTAATTGGTAAAATTTAAATTGTGGGGCAGAAGGTTGAATATTTTGCTGGTCATCTACATTAAATATAGCTATAATTAATTTATTTGCAGGATTTCATGACGTTCGCAGCATTTTTCAAATATCCTAATGCTGTGTAAAATACTTGACAAGATACATTGAGGGTATGCCCTTGCAATAAATCGATTTATTAGGGCCCTTCCTTTACGTTTCCGATGAATCTGCATACAAGCACACGACAGTATCACTTGCCTGGAGAATGTACTGACAGTTTATAAATGAAATACTAAAATAGACATCGCATCCAATTTGAAGGCCTTTTATTTAATTTCAAATAATATTTTATTTGAGAAGAAAAGACATTTTTCATGATACTAAATGTGACTCGATCAGCCTCTCACTGTGTTCAAACTGCGTCATTTTTGCGAGATGACGTCACATTGACAAGTGGATTGCGATCGATGCATCGTTTATACTGTTGTGTGGGATTTAACAAACAACAAAACTGACAACTATCCAGCTGTTTGAAATGGCAAAATAATTTCATTTTGTGGTATTTTGAAGACCTTGTATTATGTGTGACGTCATAATAAATATTTCCCGTACAACTTAGGCCCTGCGTCTTTACTTTAACCTTTAATCTGCTGCGTCATTACGCCTGATCATACCTTTGATTTATGAAAGGTCAATGTTTACTCAGCTCCTAAATTGTATTGTTTGAGGAAGCTTCGGGTTTGAATACTCTTCGTCATCTGCTTTATTTTTCTTTAAGTAAGTCACTACAGAAATCATAAATGTTCTAGACCCAAAAAACTATTCTTTCTTACGAACTTCCTGGTAGCCAGGGTGGCGCAATGATTTGATCAAACTTGAATATATACTACCTGAGGATGCCTCCATATAAATATGATGAACTTTGACTTTGCCAATCTTTAGAAGAAGATTTTAAAAGAATTTTCCTATATATTTCTATGTGAACTTTGGTCGGCCATTTTGGCCCCGCCCTACATCGGGAGGTCATGATTTAAACAAATTTGAATCTACACTACCTGAGAATGCTTCAATATAAATATGATGAATTATGACTTCGTCATTCTTGAGAAGAAGATTTTAAAATAATTTTTCTATGTACTTCTATCTAAAACGTTGGTCAACAATTTTGGCCCCGCCCTACTCCCGGGGGTCATTATTTGAACAAAATTGAATCTACATGTTAGGATATTTCCATATAAATATGATGAATTATAGCTTTGCTATTCTTTAGAAGAAGATTTTTTAAGAATTTTCCAATATATGTCTATGTAAAACTTCTGGTTGGCCATTTTGGCTCCGCCCTATCCCGGGGGTCATTATTTGAACAGACTTGAATCTACACTACCTGAGGATGTTTCCATATAAATATGATGAATTATAGCTTTATCATTATTCTTGATGAGAAGATTTTTAAAGAATTTTCCTTTATATTTCAATGTGAAAATTTGGTCGGCGATTTTGGCCCCGCCCTTCATCGGGAGGTCATGATTGGAAAAAAAATTTGAATATACACTACCTGAGGATGCTTCCATATAAATATGATGAATTATGGCTTTGTCATTCTTTAGAAGAAGATTGAAAAATAAAATTTCCTATCTATTTCTATTCAAAATTTTGGTCGGTCAGTTTTGGTCCCGCCCTACCCCCGGGAGTCATGATTTGATCAAACATGAATTTACACTACCTGAGGATTCTTCCGTATAAATATGATGAATTATGATTTTGTCATTCTTGAGAAGAAGTTTTTAAAAGAATTTTCCTATACATTTCTATGAAAAACTTTGGTCTGCCATTTTGGTCCCGCCCTACATTGGGAGGTCATGATTTGAACGAACTTAAATTTACACTACCTGAGGTTTCCATATAAATATTATGACTAATGGCTTTGCCATTCTTTAGAAGAAGATTTTTAAATTTTCCAATATGTTTCTATGTGATACTTTGGTCGGCCATCTTGGCCCCGCCCTACATCGGGGGGTCATGATTTGAACAAATTTGAATCTACACTACCTGAAGATACTTCCAAATAAATATGATGAATTATGGCTTTGTCATTCTTTAGTAGAAGATTTCTAAAAAAAATTTTTAATACATTTCTATTTAAAATTTTGGTCGGCCAGTTTTCACCCCGCCCTACACCCGGGAGTCATCTTTTGATCAAACATGAATTTACACTACCTGAGGATGCTTCCGTATAAATATGATGAATTATGACTTTGTCATTCTTGAGAAGAAGATTTTAAAACAATTTTCCTATATACTTCTATGTAAAACTTTGGTCAACAATTTTGGCCCTGCCCTACTCCCGTGGGTCATGATTTGAACAAACTTGAATCTACATGTAAGGATGATTCCATTTAAAATATGATGAATTATGGTTTTGCTTTAGAAGAAGTTTTTTAAGAATTTTCCTATATATTTTTATGTGAAACTTTGGTCGGCCATTTTGGCCCCGCCCTACATCGGGAGGTCATGATTTAAACAAATTTGAATCTACACTACCTGAGGATGCTTTTGTCAACAATTTTGGCCCCGCCCTAATCACGGGGGTCCTGATTTGAACAAAATTGAATCTACATGTTAGGATGTTTCCATATAAATATGATTAATTATAGCTTTGCTATTCTTTAGAAGAAGATTTTTTAAGAATTTTCCAATATATGTCCCTGTAAAACTTGTGGTGGGCCATTTTGGCCCCACCCTATCCCTGGGGGCCATTTTTTGAACAAACTTGAATCTGCACTACCTGAGGATGTTTCCATATAAATATGATGAATTGTAGCTTTGTCATTATTCTTTAGAAGATGATTTTTAAAGAATTTTGCTTTATATTTCAATGTGAAATTTTGGTCGGCGATTTTGGCCCCGCCCTTCATCGAGAGATCATGATTGGAAAAAAATTGAATATACACTACCTGAGGATGCTTCAATATAAATATGATGAATTATGGCTTTGTCATTCTTTAGTAGAAGATTGAAAAATAAAATTTCTATTTCTATTCAAAATTTTGGTCGGCCAGTTTTGGTCCCACCCTACCCCCGGGGGCCATGATTTGAACAAACTTGAATTTACACTACCTGAGGATGCTTCCATATAAATATGATGAATTGTGACTTTGTCATTCTTGAGAAGAAGATTTTAAAAGAATTTTCCTATATATTTCTATGTAAAAGTTTGGTCTGTCATTTTGTCCTCGCCCTACCCCGGGGGGGGGGGGGGGGGTCATGATTTTAACAAACTTGAATCTTCACAACCCGAGGATGCTTCCATATAAATATGATGAATTATGGCTTTGTCATTATTCTTAAGAAGAAGATTTTTAAAGAACTTTCCTATATATTTCTATCTAAAACTTTGGTCATCCATTTTGGCCCCGCCCTACACCCGTAGGTCATGATTTGAACAATCTTGAATCTACATGTGAGGATGATTCCATTTAAACATGATGAATTACGGTTTGTTTTTCTTTAGAAGAAGATTTTTTAAGAATTTTCCAATATATTTCTATGTTAAACTTTGGGGTGCCATATTGGCCCCGTCCTACCCCCTGGTCATGATTTGAAGAACGCAGGGGGTGATAAGAAGGCATACAGAATATTCTACCTTGATCAAGTCAGTGATACATTATGACGTCAAAGTAGGCGAGATGACGTCAATTTTACAACAAGTTTTCGTAATATTGGCTTTTAGAGATAAAATTTAACACTAGAAAATAACTAGAAACGTCTAAAACACTAACAAAAATTAAATGTATTTATTGTATTATGCTGTATCTGTCATTTTTATTAAAATCTACCATAGATGACGTCATATGTGTAAATCAAGTAACTTAGGAATTGATCATGTTGTGAAAAGAGAATTTGGTTAAGAACGGCATGTACAAAGGTACGAAAAATGGGGTTTAAAAGCAATTACTGTGAATTTTATGTGAAATTCATATGGAGTTAAGTAAATTAAACAGGTATGCTAATTTATTGTCATCAATTATATACTCTTTTGAAGACAGTCAGCTATAAACGTATCCCGGTCGGCCTTTCCTCTGTCATTCCTGACAAAAATAATTCAGCAGAACAACAATATATGTTGGATATTTCAAATCATAAGTTCTACACAGATCAAAAGCTCGCCTTCTAAAATACTTGGGAAGTGCTGCTAGAATCCAGAGATAAGCATGGTTTTACGAAAAATCTCGGTTTATGTGTATAGAATTCAACTCATAGGGTAAGGTTTCGTGCGAATGTGTGGAATAATTATCTTACTGACAAGACAGTGGGATTCTAGCAGCATTTTTTATGCAAAATAAATGTATTCAGACTATATTATTTACTCAAAGAATTTATTAAACTCCGGGGTATTGTTGTTCTGCTAGCTTTTTTTATTAAGGAACATTTCGCAATAAATAGAAGTCACGTGATGCAGTGGTGCTGGTGCATGTCTTTGCGTTAGACACTCTTTTATCTTTATGCAATAATTAATAATAGTTTACGTTTATCTGTGGTTTGGGTAAAATATCAAACTTTTTTTTCTGTAGAGAAGACTTATTTTTCCCGAGATATAATTTAAATGCTTCCTTAATATACCCGAGAAACTTGAATCTACACTACCTGATGTTGCTTCCATATAAATATGATGAACTATGGCTTTGTCATTCTTGAGAAGAAGATTTTTAAAGAATTTTCCTATATATTTCTCTGTAAAACTTTAGTGGGCCATTTTTGCCCCGCCCTACCCCTGGGTGTCATTATTTGAAAAAAAAACTTGAATCTACACTACCTGAGGATGCTTCCATGTAAATATGATGAATTATCGTTGTTTTATTATTCTTGAGAAGAAGATTTTTAAAGAATTTTCAAATACATTTCTATGTTAAACTTTGGTGGGCCATTTCGGCCCCGCCCTATCTCCAGGGGACATGCTTTGAACAAATTTGAATCCACACTACTTGAAGATGCTTTCAAAAAAATATGATGAATTATGGCTTTGTCATTCTTAAAAAGAAAATATTTTTAAAGAATTATCCTTTATATTTCTATATGAAATTTTGGTCGGCCATTTTTGGCCCCGACCTACCCCCGGAGGTCATAATTTGAAAACACTTGAATCTACACCTGAGGATGCTTCCATATAAATATGATGATTGATGGCTTTGTCAATCTTGAGAAGATTGTTAAAGAATTTTACTATTTATTTCTTTGTAAAACTTTGTCGGTCATTTTGCCCCCGCCCTACATCGGGAGGTCATGATTTTAACAAACTTGAATCTACACTACCCGAAGGTGCTTCCAAATAAATATGACGAATTATGGCTTAGTCATTCTTGAGAAGAAGATTTATAAAGAATTTTCCTATATATCTCTAAGTCTGTATAAAACTTAGGTCTATTGTGGTCCCGCCCTACCCCCAGGGGTCATGATTTGAACAAATCTGAATCTATTACGTGAGGATGCCTTCAAATAAATATGATGAATAATGGCTTCGTCATTCTTCAGAAGAAGATTTTTAAAGAATTTTTCTATATATTTCTATGTAAAACTTTGATCAACCATTTTGGCCCCGCCCTATCCCCGTGGGTGATGATTTGAACAAACTTGAATCTACACTACCTGAAGATGCTTCCTATAAATATGATGAAATATTACTTTATCAACCTTGAGAAGAAGATTTTAAAAGAATTTTCCTATATATTTCTATGTAAAACTTTGGTCCGCCATTTTGGCCCCGCCCTACATCGTGGGGTCATGTTTTGAATTAACTTGAATCTACACTATCTGAGGATGTTTCCTAATTAGTTTCATCTTTCCTGGCACAGTGGTTCTTGAGAAAAAGATTTTTTAAAAATTGCCACCAAATTTTCATCAATTCCCAGTTATCTCCCCTTGAATGCGGGCTTGGCCCCTTCTTTGAACAAACTTGAATTTCCTTAACCCAAAGATACTTTGTGGCAAATTTACTTGATATTGGCTCAGCGGTTCTTGAGAAGAAGTCGAAAATGCGAAAAATTTACAGACAGACAGACAGACGGACAGCTAGACAGCTAGACGGACACCGGACAAAATTTGATCAGAAAAGCTCACTTGAGCCTTTACACGGGTGAACTAAAAATGTAATGTGGGAATAAAATTTGCTCCAGAAAAAGCTCGATTATTAGAACCCCCACCCCCCGCAAAAAGAGGATTTTCTATTCCATTTGGATCAGTTTCCACTTTGGGGAGATGTCAGGAATTTTCAGATAAGTTTCGTTTCTTTGGCCGTCCCACACACTTCCGTTTGCTCTTCCATGCAAAATACTGCATGGAAAAAGATGGGGGTATCTCTTAAGAGATGCCTTATTTTAGATATATTGTACTGCAAAACATAAACATCAAATATACCTAATAATATGTTTTTTAAATATCTTAAAATCTTTAATACAATGGAACCTGTCTTATCCAACATGCACGGGGAGAAAAATTACAAAGTATGTGTCGGAATGAACAAGGTGTTTTATTAGTGTAAAGCTCATGGACATAAGTAGAAATGAGTAAAGATATTGAATGGCTGAAATCACAGTAAAGAGGATTGCATGTGTCGGACAGGTTCCACTGTATTAGGTTTAACAATAAAGTAATCATCATCCTAATTCTCCGTCCAGTTATCTTCATTTATCAGAGTTTGTAAATAGCAACGAAATATTTCTAATTTCAAATTTATTAGAACACATATAATATACATCTTTAACTAGATACAATTGGTAGAAAAAATTACAATAATTTATTGGTTTGAAAAATAGGACATGGCCTTTAGTGAAACCATTGTTTGTTCTCAAGTGTTCTCACTTCATATCAAACATTATTTTTTAAAAAGGACCTCGTGATGAAGATAAATTCAAAACCATCTCGTTTATCATAATGATTTTTCTGATTGTTGGGTGGTCGGTCATCTGTTAAAAATTAGGGAGAAAAAACAATAATCAAACTAAATAAATCCTTCACAGAAATAAAAGCATATTTTTCTTTATAAAAAGAAGAAAACAAAAAAACCCTCTGATAACCATTAAAATTTTTTCATAGAAATTCAAAAAGAAAAACAATTTGGTAATTGATATTTAATGATGTTTACCTAATGACGTTTGATCATCATGGTGGTCGCCTTCACTGACGTCCCACTCGTTACTGCGGGATACCAGGGTCTTTGCCAGTCTCCCGGGGACCACTGACCGTTAAGAAAGGCGTGGCTACAGGCATTAAACCACCAGCCTCCTCTACGGCCACTGGAAGCAGCACAGTTACCAGAACTATACCTGTCATTGTCCCTGTAGTTGGTGGAGAAGGACATCCCAGACAGATCTGTGTAAAAGGTCCCTGTGTTTAACATACGGTCTCCTGTAAAGTTCAACAAAAGAAATCACATGGATCATCTCAATTCAACCTGTCAATGTCCCTTTCTGGGGTGGAGAAGTCCGTCCCAGACAGATCGTAGTCAGAATAATCAGTGTCTAACATACTTCTTCTATAGATGTACAGGAAATATATCATAGAGGAAATGGATTCAATTATATGTATATTCAGTTTAGTCTATAATAATACTGAGGTGCATTAAGACAGATGGATTTGCATGTAAAGAGAGAAAGTATTTATCTTAAATTATACACGCTATATCTTGCGTCAGTTGAAATACAGTTGGAAATTTCTATATTTTGTTTACTAACAAGAGGCCCACTGGAATTATAGGTCACCTGAGTATCATGTAACAACTTTCCAGCAATCGTATTTGGTTCGTGGTTTAATCCAAAAGCCATGAAACTAACAAATTTTGAAAGAGGCACCATTGCTTATCAAAGGGAAGATTTCAAAGCATTAATTTATTTTTAGTCAAAGTACCCCCCTGGTACCCCTGACCCAGCGGCCCTGAAATTATCTATTTTGAAAGAGGCCCCTTTCTTCATTATAAGGCCAGTATTTTTTATGTTTAGGTTTATTTATAAACATGAGAATAAAAAAGTCCCGAAGGAAAAGGAAATAAAATGATAAATTAATTATACACATTTGTACATTCTTTTTTATGCTATCCTAATAGACACCTTACTACTGGACACATAATGCTTACTAATAGGAAAGTAGAACATTTAATTGCTTATTTCATCATCTGCCAGTTTGGGCCAGTTATATAAATTTTGTGATGTTAAACAAAATGTATTTTAAAAAATCAATTCTTTATGAGTCTTTCAATATATCTTCATTTTTTAATATGTGTTAGGTGAATGTGTAGACATTGTTCTAAAATTTACTTGATACCCATGTTCGCTAGCCAAGGGTTTCTGATGCGCTACTCTCCTCATAAACCCTTGGCTTACGGTGTCCATAGAAATCAGGATATTTTTCCAGAGTTCTGACTGGATTTCAGTACACCCAGGTAGACCCAGGTAGACCAGTCAGCAATAGTTCTTTATAAATGATGATATTTGCGTTCGGGATACATTTTCACTCTTTAAGCTCGGAAATGAAAAACGAAAGTAAACAACGATCCATCAGATAACATTCTATTCTATGAATAGCCATGGTGTCATCCAATATCTTCTAAATATGTGATGCTTGATGCCTAAAATTATAATTCCTATCATCAAACAGACAGAGAGTATTGGGGAGTAGGGTAAACATTTTTTCAATTAAATGTTAAATATTTTTTCTGGCTGATACAAATGATACTACATGCCTGTATATATTTGTATATTCTTGCCTTTTCATAGTTGATTTTTTTTTATTTCTTCGGGTTATTGTTTATTTCTTCCTCAAATGGACTTAACTTCTCCCATAGTTTTATTCATTACCTGATGCATTATCTGATGCATAATCAACCCTTTTCTGAAGAATGGTGCTTAGAGTGTAAGCTATAACAGAGACCTAAACTATGTCGCTGGCAATATGCAATAGCTACCACGGGCAGTTTAAAACCTGGGGAAGGAAAATAATTTACAGACAGATACTGTTGAATCGAATACATAATTATCTCACCAGCATGTCACTGTGCAACAAAGTCGTCAGTATTTTATTTCTCCTTTGAACGGGTGAAACGTTTTAATGGCACTCTTGTCGATGAATTTTACACTAAACCAAGCTATCTTCTCAGATATAGCTTTATTTACCCGCTGTTACATCGGAAAACCGGACGTGCGAGTTCGTAAATTTGAAATCTCGATCCCGACTCAAATTAGACATCGGAAAGAACAACATTTTTATTTTTTTCTGAAAATTCAAAACCTTGAGCGGAGGGTTTGTTAAACTGAAAATAAAACAAATTCTGGCCTTAAATATATAATTAGATCATTAGCATATAAACCAGGAGCAAAGGATAAGATGTTCAAAGAGTTCATGCATTTCAGTATTTTTTCATTAGAGCCCCACCCTAAATCAAGAACCCCTGACCCTGGGGCCATAAAATTCAAAATTTTGGTAAAGGCACTCTTGCACATCATAACTATGCACTTAGTTAGTTTATTTTATACCTAAGAGCAGAGAAGAAGATTTTCAAAGAATTCATGTATTTTCACTATATAATCAATAGAGCCCCGCCCTAACACCAGAACCCCTGACCCTAGGGCCATAGAATTCACAATTTTGGTAGAGGCACTCTTGCTCATCATAACTATGTACTTAGTTGGTTTATTTAATACCCAGGAGCAGAGAAGAAGATTTTCAAAGAAATAATGCATTTTCACTACCTACGTATTTATCCCCGCCCTAGAACTAGAACCCCTGACCCCAGGGCCATGAATTTCACAATTTTGGTAGAAGACTCATTGCTGATTACAATAATGCAAATAGTTTGACTGCTTGATGTCCAGGAGTAAAGAAAGAGATTTTTAAATATTGCATTAATTTTAGTGGTTTCGGCCCAACTCCTCGGGCCCAAGAGGGGCAGGGACCATGAAATTCACAATTTTTGTTTCCATTTACCCACAAATGATGTATACAAAATTTGGTTGAATTTGGTTTAGCGGTTTTAGAGAAGAAGCTTAAAATGATCAAATGTTAACACACGACGGACGACGAACGACGGACAACGGACGACGGACGCCGACGGACAAACTAAGATGGTAAAAGGTCACCTGAGTGACTCAGGTGACCTAATAAAAGTTACGAAAATAATGTTAATTACATTATTAAAACTGAACGCGTTATTTAGATGTCAAATTAAAATCTATCATCCTGCAAGGAAAATATTGCTTCTGTTTTAATATTCATTTCGTGACCCCGTCGCTACTTTTAGATTGATAATCAAACGAGAAAAGCGAGGTAGGCTTTTTGGGATATTTCTAGCGAGGTTATTTTGGGTTATTTTAGCGGAGTGCTAATTTTGGTTTATTTTTATTTTGTTTTGATGATAGTCCGCTAAAATTTCAATTGCTGAAATAGTAAGTTCTCTTCTACGTTCTCTTCTACGTTATATCTGTAAAGAGCTGAAACACTGTGTCCGCTAAAATTAATTACTTTGAGCACGTAAAACGCCAAGAAAACCCGCTATACGTTATATAATGTTATCAAAATCAACCATCAACTCTGTTATGGCACATAATTTTACTCAATATATGGTTTACAAATAGTCTCTAATAAAATACTACCAAAAAGTTGGAGAAATTAAGCGTTCAATATCTTGACGTTGTATTGAACGATGAGTTTGTATTACGTATACAAGTCTGCCCGAAACATTCCTTATACAAGCTTTTGATATCAAACGCCCCGTTGTGAACAAAAAAGTCGTCTGGTCAAATTCTCAGAGTTAAATTAAAGAAAAGAAGTGGCAATTAGGTAAGATGTGTTTAATTTTCACACTCAATGAAATTATTTATTAAAACTTTAGTACGGATTATACCCATTATAACCTAAATAAGCAAATCATATCGCTCGGTAGGGTGCCTAGGGTCATTGAAATGATGCGATATTGAACGCTTACAGGACATGCATTAATTTGAATACCGATACCAAAAAAAATATTAATTTGAGTTTTTTAGCTAGAATTATTATTATAAATTATGAGAAAATAATTTAGCTATATGATAAAAGGGTTTTTGGACGTATATTGGTGAATATTGGCACTCACTGGCTGTACAAATGCACTTGCAAGCTCGTGTATTTGTACAGCCAACTTGTGCCAATATTGACGTAAGATGTGTTCGATTTTCACACAAAATGAAATTATTTATTTAAAATTTAGTACGTAAAAGACCCATTAAAACCCAAATAAGCAAATCACATCGCTTTGCAGAGTTATCGAAATGATGCGATATTGAACGCTTACAGGACAGAAGTTAATTTGAATACAGATATTTAAAATCATTAATTTTCCTTTTTTTAGTTGGAATAACCATTATTAATTATATCAGCTATATAATTAAGGAGTTATTGATCTTATATTAAAGAATATTGACAAGGTCGTTCATTTGAACAGACAACTTGTGCCAATATTCACCAATATAAGTTCAATAACCCTATAATGTGAAACTTTCATTAACAATTGCTGTGTATGATTTACCGCGGGCATAAATGTCTACATGTATAGACTGTTTACACACTTCAGTCATCATTGTTCCTGAAAAGGCCTAATTCTTAATATTACTTAATTGTCTCAGATCATTTTGTTTCTCTCAGAAATCGGTGTTAATGTACGGCGTGTTAATCTTTAATATACAATACAAAACATTGTGCACTTTGTTTGGCATTCTTTCCAATATGACGATCAATTTTTGGTTGGTATGTTTCACTTAAGTGTTTAATTAAGAAAAAGAAATGTTTTTTTTAAAAGGTCACTGGTAAATGAATATGTGAAAAAAGGGATCTAGTAGATACTTTGTCTTTCAAATTTATATAATATAATTCACAACAAATATATATAATGTAATACACAAATATATATAATGCAATACACAAATATATATAATTTACTACACAAGTATATATAATGTTATACACAAGTATATATAATTTAATACACAACAAATCTTTTAGAAGTATTCCAAGGTAAGAATATATGTAATTGTAAATATTCTAAATTTATTTGATTTTCATTTAACGCTAAACAATTTACTGAATTGTGATGCAACATACACTTAATGTTCACATTAAAATATAATGTTACCTTTTCACCACAAGTTATTTATATTGCGATATGTCTTTCTAAAAGCTGGCCTAAATGCATGTAACATTTTCTGAGAATGAAATATTTTTCCTGTTTTATGAAATTTTATCATATATAAATAGAAGGTAATTGGCCTTGAATGGAAGATTCAATGTTTTTGATTGATTATTGTTAAACGCCAAGTCAGCAATATTTCATTCAAGTTTCGGCGAAAAATGTTTTTAATTTGAAAATTGGCTACTAGATATTCTAGCTATAGTAACAATGTCACATTTAATGTCCAAACCGTGTTTTATAGTATTTTACCCTTGTAATTAGTATTTTAAATCCCAAGCGTTTGTCCATAGTACTATATATAGAAGGTTTAAACTCACTGGACGGGTTAGGGTCTTTAGATAGCTCGTGTTGGTCAGTTTGGGGGTAGCAGGCACCATAGAAGGACACGTTGTTCCTTTGCCAGATTACACCACGTCTTTCATTTTGTTATTTATCTTCATTTGTACCAGAAATCCTACTCACTTCTGAGGTAGGAGTATTTCGGTTTATTGTTTATTTTAAGTAACAGTATATCTGCAAATTCTGCCAAGTTACTTCTCCGCAGTTCATTGTTTGGTAAAGTTGTTTGAAGTAAACATATTGTTGAACTGTGTATGTAATGTACTTATATTCAGTAGTAATGATGCGTCGTAAGCATTGTAGTAAGTAAGTAGTAATACTGTATTCGAAGTATGTTTAAAGTAGTAACAATGCGTCAGTAGCATTGTACATGTAATATGTGTTTGTACAGTAGTAAGTATAATACTTGCAATATATATTCTTCGTAAAATAGGCAAGTCTAAAGTGTAAATATATGTTGAGTACAAAGTATGAGTAAAAATATGTATAGGAAAATATGCATATTAAGTATTAAACATGTAGTATGAAGTATGTGTACATAATTTAACAAACAATTACAATATGTTTTTATTTTAAACATTCAATAGATCCTAGTAGTCCTAGTAGTTGTTATAGTTAGAAGGAGGGATCCAGGTATATATTTACAGCCGGGAAGGACCAGACGAGGCATTTCCGCCATTACGGGCCACAGCGCCATCTTACGGAAGTGCCGCCATTACGTGCCACAGCGCCATCCTTAGCAGCACACAGTGAAATAACATAGACTTTTAACTTTTAACTTTTATTATATCAAACAAAATTAAGAAAAAATACTGATGTAAAATTGTAATAAATGATGTAAATATATTTTAAAACATCTTCACATTATTTCTGACAAAAGATCTGTGACATACAAATAATTTTAATTTTTCACCATAATCATCTTCTCTGATTTTAGAACATATAACGTAAATTTTTAATTACTTAGCAATGTCGAATTTAATGTCCCCGGAAATTGTGAATTTTCCAACAAATGTCATCATGAAATATTAAAAACTTTAAATTAACAAGGAATCAGAAAATTCTACAGAGTATTAGAACGAAATTATGTTTCCTTGACTCTATAGAAAACAAATTAATAATCTTCCATAATAAGAAGGTTAGGACGATATACGTATTTTTTATCCAGTTTTAAGAAATTAAGTTGAATACACTGACCTAGAGTTCCCGTGACAGGTCCTGCAAGAGAGAGTTGATATTTTCCTGCTTCGTCGGAGACAGAGAATCGGTCGTACATTTCATACAGAGTTGTACCATTCTGAAGAGTGATGGAAACATAAAGGGATGAAGAGTTCTCTTTTGTTAATTGATGGATTACGTCATTTCCTGTAATAAGATATATTGAAATCAATCTATTATTCTAATGCTGCAATCACACTAACATAAGAATTAAGCGAATAAAATTAAATAAAAGGCATGATTGAGTAAATTATTTGAAAAGAAATATTTCAAATGCAACATTCATGTTAAATATTTTAAACAAAATAGAATGAGTTAAAACACTTCTTGCTTTTTTTTTGTCACTAACACTTTTATTTTTTTTTTTGCTAAAATTTCTTTAAATCATTTTTAATTAACATGGAGTAAATCAACTTTAAAATTTTTTTTTCTTGTGTTTTTAAGGAAATATATAAATTAACTAACTATTTATATATCCCTGGTAAATATTTCAAATACATTTCTTAGTTGTTTCAAAAATTGGTGAACTACAAAATCTTCTTTAAAAAATCAACAACACACAGTCAAAAGAAATCACCGGCACATTTTAATACGTATTAACTAATTTTAAAATCTAATCCTTCATTAGCAACTATTTTTAACGTTTT
>NW_026919731.1:0-16489 GCF_032062105.1 Saccostrea cuccullata
CCAACTCCCTTTTGGTGCCATATTCCCTGTAAGCTTTTTTGACATACTTTATGCAATTTAGACTTAAAACATCGTTTTTCCAAGAATACAAAATATATTTAAATTTTAGCATTGCACGCGTATAAATGTGAATGCATGTGCATAATGGCCCATATGATCTTGTCTACACTATCTATATATTTTGATATACTTGATTTCAAAGCACTTAATCCAGAAGTATTTCGAATATATACTCATTCAAACGTATTTTTAATTTTACTCATTTCACGTGCACGCACGTGCAAGCATGTGTATGATGACCATATCTTCTTGTAGGAGTTTATTATGTCTATCTATATTCTAAATCCCATCCTGTCTGGTTGGAAAACAAGGGAGTTGTAACCATTTTAAGTTTAAGCCAATCAGATTGCAGCGCACGTGCATGCGCTTATTCTCATGAAAAATTCTAATATATCATATTGTAGGACATCCTAAAGTATGCCTATGTTTTAAATTTCATAGCATTTAGTCAAAAAACAAAAAAGATATTGAAGTTTTTGTTTCAGCCAATCACAGCAAAGAGCACATGCACGCACTTGCATGTATGTGCATGAGGATCATACCTTCTTGTAAGAGTCCATTATGTCTGTCTATGTTCTAAATCCCGTCCTGTTTGGATGAAAAACAAGGGACTTATAGCCATTTAAATTTTAAGCCAATCAGATTGCAGCGCACGTGCATGTGCGTGTTTTCGTGACAATTGTTATATATCATATTGTAGGACATCCTAAAATATGCATATATTTTAAATTTCATTGCATTTCATTAAAAAACAGAAAGGATATTGAGGTTTTTGTTTCAGCCAATCAGAGTGAAGCGCACGTGCACGTACGTGCATGCATGTGCATGATGACCATACCTTCATGTAGGAGACCATTATGTCTGTCTATGTTCTAAATCCCGCCCTGTATGGATGAAAATCAAGGGACTTATAGCCATTTAAAGTTTAAGCCAATCAGATTGCAGCGCACGTGCATGCGCGTGTTTTCGTGACAATTGTTATATATCGTATTGTAGGACATCCTAAAGTATGCATATATTTTAAATTTCATTGCATTTCGTCAAAAAACAGTTACGATATTGAGATTTTTGTTTCAGCCAATCAGAGTGAAGCGCACGTGCATGCGCGTGAGTTCGTGCTAATTTGACAGTATCATGTTATATACATTATTAATATATCCTTACATAATGAGTTTCAAAGAATTTCATCAAAAAATGTAAAAGTTATGGCTATATTAGATATATCAGTAATTTCACTCATATCACGTGCCCGCACGTGCATGCGTATGCGCGCAAAATGACCTTCGTTCCGCACACCTACACTACACACCTATTAACCCTAAAAAGGTTTTAGCTTAGTTGGGTGAACAGTTTCTGAGAACGCTCGCGGACAAAAAAGTACCGGAGAACAAAAAAAAAGATAGATAAATAATAATAATAAAAAGTCATAAAACAATATGTTCCCAAACTCCGTTTGGGGAACATAATAGTATATGAAACATAAAGTACAAACTTAGCAAAAATCTAAAAATACATACATCAGAGTGTCCGTTGCTGCACACAATGTCCCAGTGAAAATATATATCCCAGTTATTTCTCAATAGTGCTTATACGACAAAGTATTCACAATTATTCTATGCATCGAATTGACAGGGTATTTATACAGTATCATAAATCTAGAATATTCTAGAAATTGTTAAAATATGATATTACTGGAACAATCTGGACATACACAAAATTTAAGAATGTTCTAGATAAAATGACCGAACATGTTGACCACTCTGGAATGTTCAAGAAACTTAATGTTACTAATTATATACATAATGAAAGAATACACATATCACAACAAGAGCAAGTAAGATGTCTTAAAACAAGTCGAAGTCTTAAAAACCCTCCTGGCCAGAGTGGATTGCGAGCAAATTAAAATTATCTTAAACTTTATAGAGATAAGTTGTCTAGAGTAGATAGCGGTACCTCGGCTAAAAGGGTCAAGTTTACAACGCTCTAGTTTGATTTGTGGTACACCATTTAGTGAAATCCTGTTTATATCCGTGTGAAATGTACAGAATCCAACAATACCACCCTCAGCTCGCGATGATTGTGAACAGATCAAAATAATAACTAACTTAACTGTTTTAAAAAGTAAAGTTTTTTTTTTTAATTTGTTGTAGATCATTTTTATGTTCAGTTTGATTACTGTATGTTTGTCTGCTTGAAAATGTATTAACTTATACTTCTTTCCCTCCATTTGAACTTCTTATGTGTTTACCATTATGGATCCAACCAAGCTCAATTTGTCTCTTCATTTTCTGTGCATTTTTGTTTAAACTTCTTGAAGGTCTCTTCTCCAAATCAACATCTTCTTCATGGAGCTTCATTTTCTTCCTTAATCTATCAAATAATGCTGACTTTTTTCCACCATTGTCAGGACTTCGCGTGTATGTTAAGGCAGCACATCTGGACAGGATTCGGGCAAATTAACACTTTTTTATAATTATGTTAACACTAATAAATCGGAAAAGTCAAGGATGGAAAACTTTGTTATAATTATACATTGTATTGACTTCAAAGGGACTTATACTACATGAAGCACTTCACCACGACGTCACCACGTGACGCCTATAATTAGAAAATATGCCTTAATGAAAAAGTGAAAAGTTCAACACTACCCCGGGGATAATTAATTTCAATTTGAGATCATAGTTATGTAAAAACATCTCTGTACCATGAAAAGTGCTGCTAAAATCCTACTGTCCTATCACAGAAATAATTATTCAACACCTTCGTACGAAACCTTCACAAAATTTTTACATTTTGTTCATAACATCGAAAAAAAATGCATTAATTCCCGTAAACCATGCGATTTTAGCAGCACTTTCCAAAAACAATAGAATAAGAACTTTAGATAGAAACAAAAATTAAGTTTCAAAGTGTGCGGCGCAAGTGTTGAACTTTTGCATCTTATTTGTTACGAACGACAGAGGAAAGGCTGATCGGCAAGTAAACACCCTCCCTGCTTTAATTTTACGACGAAATTGTAGAAGTATATTACCATACCTTATTCATTAGCTTTATTCCTACATGAATCACACATGATATTCATTTTAAATGCTTTCAAACTCCGATTTCTTGTGTTTGTTTCCATGAATTATTCGCTACGTTTCACATTCACTCTGCTACTGCATGATCAACAGTTATGACGTCACGGGTTTGGTATTTAACCCTTGTGATAAATACAGGGGCCCAGAAACGACAAAATTCCGTTTATATTATGCCTCTGCATATTTTGATTAATTTTTACGACCTCAAATCAATCTTAGATATCGATTATAAGAAATTGTTATCTCTAAACTTCACGACATATAGCTTACTATGACGTCATATCAGATAGGCAAGTAGAATATTTGGTTGTAACCTTAACCTACCTGCGTTTTAACCTTTTAAAGGAAGTGTGCAGTCATCTGGATGTTGTATTATCTTTATAATATCAGTAATTCAAGGTTTTTGAAAACCCATTATGTTAGGATTTGATCTAATAGCAATGGCTAATACTTCTACTACAAATAGGAATAAAATAGCAGAAATAGGACATCCTTGTCTTATACCTCTATGCATATCACATGTTTTAGATATCCACCCATTATTTTTTATTCTAAATATAGGCTTATCATATAAAATGGTGATCCATTTCAAGAAATTTTCTCCAAAATTATTTTTTTTAAGAACTTTCAACATAAAATTCCATTCTACAGAGTCAAAAGCCTTTTGGAAATCAAGGAATAACAATATTTAATCCAAGTTATTTTCTTCACAATATTCAAAAATATCAACAATTAATCTTGCATTTAAGGCTATATTGCGCCCTTTTATATGTGCTGATTGATTTACATGTATTGCATTATTCAGTATTTTTTGTAGTTTGTTAGCTAAGATAACAGCTATTAGTTTATAATCAGTATTTGTTAGACAAATAGGTCTATAATTTTTCAGATTTTTAGAGTCACCTTTTTTAAATAAAAGAGTTATTAAAGATAACCTTTGTATATGTCATTTGGTTTTTTTTTTATACAAAAATCTCCTTGAGAGTCAGATAATAGAAATCTTTAATATTTTCCCAGAATGTTTGATAAAATTCACAAGTAGTCCAACAAGTCCTGATGATTTATTTTTCTTCATTTTAAACACTGCTTCTTTACAATCGGAAATTGAAGGAAATTCATCTAATTCTATTCTTTCCTTATCATTTCTAGTGTATTCTAATTGTAAATCGTTGAGATATTCCTCTATTTTATTATCAGTTACATTTTCTGAAGTGTATAATGTTTAAAAAAAAATTACATGTTGATTGCAATATTTCATCTTCATCAAAAACAGTATTTACAGATTTTATTATATTTGATATCTGTCTTTTCTCTTTCTAAGGTTAAGAAATATGGAGAGTTTTCTCTCTCCATTTGCAATCCAGTTTGCCCTTGATATAACTTGAGCACCTTTTGCTTTTTTTTAATTAATTAAATTCGTTTTCCAATTTTCTTTTTCTATTCATATCAATTTTTTCATAGGGTAGGTCTCCTATTTTATTTAACTCCTTGAATAACATTTATTTTACTTTTGTAAGATTTTGATAGATTCTTGGAGAAGTTTATACAGAAATCATTTACATTTCTCTTTAACTCTTCCCAAGATTCTGTTGGGTATTCTCTATCGAAATCATTGAGAAAAATTTTCATATCACTGATGAAAGTTTCATTTTCAATTAAATTCAATCAAACCAGGGCCTCTAACGTTTTCATTTACTAATATAGAGAAAATTATACATTTATGATCAGACATTCTTGTTCCATTTGAATGTGAACCAGGGATGTTTTGGAGTCTTATAGTTTTACATTGATAATAAAAAGTATTTGAAGTAAAATATAGTCAATTTGTACTTGTTGGAGAATTTTCTCCATTACACCAAGTATATCCTTGTTTATCACTTTTCATAGTTTTCCATAAATCGTGTATGTGTAACCTATTCAAAAGTTGTTTTAAAGAGAGAGTAGTTTTATCATTATTGTTGTCCGGGTAACAGTTTTACGATATTTTATCAGCTGATGTTTAAAAGAATTCTCATTAATACATGACATAAACTATTTTTAAATGATTTTAAAAACATGATGATATTTTAAGACTTTTTAAAAAAAATCTATATTGACCATCTTTCTGAACAAAAAAAAATTATAGTTACCTAGCAATTTCATCAACTGACTCGTTTTTCGTTTTTTCCCCCACCCCTTTCTTGTTGGAGAAACTAAGGTTGAGTCTTCTCAGTTGGTATGGTGTTGAGAAAAGGCAGTCCTGGATCGATAGACGGCTCCAAATTCTCTCTGTTGCCAGAGACAATGGCATCGTCCCCTGTCAAGGCAAAATAAGGGTCGAATGGAGAATAACTAAGTCTACAAAAAGCATTTTTTTTCATTAGTCAAATTTATACATATTAAATTTTTCTAAATCATTAATTACAGGTAGTACATAATAATGGGAAAAAATGATTCAATACTTAAAATAACGCATACACCAAGGCTGCATATTTCCTTTGGGCTCTTCTTTCTGTAGATATAATGATGAAATAGTCAGGATCATTAAAACAAATAATGCTTGTGTCATGGATTTAAACCATATTTAACACATAATGAAATAATTTGAATTTAAATTATTTTGACATACTAACTTACAAAAACATAAATGAACACAGTATCATTTATTTTGATAATTGCAGTCCCCAAATTATAATTTAAAATTCTGATAATATTAACGTTCGTAAATTTTGAAATTATGGGTATAAAACAAGATTTAAAAAACAAACATTGATATAATTACCTAAATGTCTTGAGGAAATTATTCCTGATAATTGGTGTTGCCAATACGGTTGAGGTAGTTTGAGCAAACTCCCTTTTAATTAATTGGAGTTGCCATGCGCGCAGTTATGGTTAATGTAGTTTGACCAATTTCTTTTCATTGGATTTGCTTTGGGCGCAGTTAGGTTTAACGTAGTTGTGCCAAACTCTCCTTTAATTGGGGTTGTCCAGTTAGGTTTGACGTAGTTGGGCCAAACTCTCCTTTAATTGGGGTTGCCATAGGCGCAGTAAGGTTTGACGTAGTTGGGCCAAACTCTCCTTTAATTGGGGTTGCCATGGGCGCAGTTAGGTTTGACGTAGTTGGGCCCAACTCTCCTTTAATTGTCCCCCCCTTGAAAAGTGGGGGATATTAATTTGGGTTTGTCCGTCCGTCCGTCTTTCTGTCTGTCTTTAACGCTTTCGTTTCCACAAGATATCTCGAGAACCCTTTGAGCTTTTGCAATGAAATTTAGCATAGCAACTCCCCATGGACTAAAGAAAACCCCTATTGATTTTGAGGTCAAAAGGTCAAGGTCATAAATAAGCAAATTCTGTCTGTTATAACACTTTCGTTTCCACATGATATCTTGAGAACCCTTTGAGCTTTTGCAATGATATTTTACATAACAACACCCTGTGGTCTAAGCAAGACCCCTATTGATTTTGAGGTCAAAAGGTCAAAGTTCAAGGTCGTAAATTTATACATTGTTTGTATGAAACACTATCATTTTCGGGCGATATTTCAAGAAGATTTTGAGCTTTTGCTATACAATATTATACCAAAACTCCCTAGGACCTCTCTCACTCCTCTCAAAGTGCCCCGCCCCTTTTGTTTTATTAGTGTTTATTGTATTACATGTCGCTATTTTTAGCACAGGGACATAAGGAGAATTAATACGTATAAAACAGGTTCTGGTGGACTTATATCTTATTACATCTATTAGAACTGTTTAATAAAGGTTAAATTAGACACCATTCATGCCTTGTGTAAAATTTTGACAATATCGAACGTGAATATATACATGTATGTCACTTCATGTTGGTATACAATTGTCGCAATGTTACAGCGGCTCCATGGTCTAGTGGTATGTCTCTCGCTTCAAACTTGAGAGGGCCCGGGATCGCATCTCCATGTTTTGTTTTTTTTTTTTTTTCGAAATACTTTTCTTTTTTTACTAAACGATAGTATGCAGCATGTGAATTTATGAGATCTGGCTTGTACAAACTCATAATATCATCATTACAGTGTGATAAATATTCCATATTTATAAGAGTCTTCTACACACATAATAAAGAATAATCCATCAAACCTTTATATCCATATTGGCATATTTTATTTGCTTACATTGTATGCATACATTTGTATACATTTAATAATTCTACAAATTCAGTGAAGGGGATCCGAACCCCCGACCCCCCCCCCCCCCGAACTGCGCATGATTTACTTTTCCCTAAGCGGGGGACACAAATTCTCTGAATTAGCTTGTTAAGGTTGCCATGGGCACAGTTTGACGTAATTGGGCAAAACTCTCCTTTAATTCGGGTTGCCATTGTACCAAACTCCCTTTTAATTGGAGTTGTTCTGGGGGCAGTTACGATTGAGGTAGTTGGACCAAACTCCCCTTTAATTGGAGTTGCTTTAGGTGCAACCAGGTAACCAGAATTATTATTTTCCCTGGAGAAAAAAAAGTTTTACGATAATTTATCGTGTGATGTTTAAAAGAATTCTCATTAATACATGACATAAACTGTTCTTCAATGATTTTAAGAACGTGATGATATTTTAAGACTTAATTTTTCAAATCATATTGACCATCTATTTTTTGACATTGTGTACACCCAAAAATACTTCGCATAAAAAATCTTTCTGAACAAAGAAAAATTATAGTTATGTTAGCAATTTCATCAACTGACTCGTTTTTCGTTTTTTCCGCCCCTTTCTTCTTGGAGAATCTAAAGTTTAGTCTTCTCAGTTAGTATGGTGTTGAGAAAAAGCAGCCCTGGATCGATAGACGGCTCCAAATTCTCTCTGTTGCCAGAGTCTATGGCATCGTCCACCGTCAAGGCATATAAGGTTCAAATGGAGAATAACTTGGTCTAAAAAAAACATTTTTTTTATTGGTCAAAGTTGTACACATCAAAATTTTCTAAATCACGAATTACAGGTAGTACATAGTAATAGGAAAAAAAATGAATCAATACTTAACGCAATTGTTGGAGGGAAAACCCTGAGAAATAACATTTTGTAATATGTTTAAAAAGCAAAATTTTTAAAAAAGTTTAGAAAATAAGAAGAAAACTTGAACACTTTCATTTTCTGTATATTTCTGGAATTATCAAGCAAGTTCTATTGTTATCGACTTAAATACAATTCTACGGGCTTTTATTTCTATAGTTTTGAATGTAAAGTCGTCATATCTTTAACATTTATTTTGGCAACTCAGTTTATCAATAGTTATTTTTAAGCAATCCTAAGTAAAGTCTCTACTCTCTAGCACCCGGGAACACCTGGGCCTTTCCAAAAAACACCTCGGAAATGAATATACCCATGTGACCGAAAGTAGTTCCTCACGTGATGTAACCAGAAGTCTCTGTGAGACTGAAGCTCTACGGTTTGTACTTTTAGCAAAGGAAGAGGAAAGTACTTAAGCAGTTGGGAATTGAAACTTTACACTAGCAAAAAAAAAAATTATCCTTGAATAAGTTTCTTTATGTTCTTAGTGTGTTATTGCATGCCACATTATATTATAATCAGACTAAAACTGTATTTGAAGTAGCATTTTGAGAGTAACAGAAATTCATCTTTATTAACCAAGGTAATAATGTTCATTGAAGTAAAAACGGATATAAAGAATTATGTACCTTAGTGTAGTCTACTTGTGTGCCAAGTTATATTGAAATCAGACCAAAACTGTAGGAGGAGTAGCATTTTGAAAGAATTTCACAGAAATTTATATTTTTTTTAACAACGCCTCACCGTTCGTCCAAATCAAAAACCGATATACAGAATTATGTATCTTAGTGTAGTCTACTTGTGTGCCAAGTTATATTGAAATCAGATCAAAACTGTAAAGGGGTAGCTTTTGAAAGAATTTCACAGAAATTTCTATTTTTTTTAACAATGCCAACACCGTTCGTCGAAATCAAAAACCGATATATAGAATTATGTATCTTAGTGCAGTCTATTGTGTGCCAAGTTATATTGAAATCAGACCAAAACTGTAGGAGGAGTAGCATTTTGAAAGAATTTCACAGAAATTTCTATTTTTAGTAACAACGCCAACACCGTTCGTCGAAATCAAAAACCGATATACAGAATTATGTATCTTAGTGTAGTCTACTTGTGTGCCAAGTTATATTGAAATCAGACCAAAACTATAGGAGGAGTAGCATTTTGAAAGAATTTCACAGAAATTTCTATTTTTAGTAACAACGCCAACACCGTTCGTTGAAATCAAAATCCTATAAACAGAATTATGTATCTTAGTGTAGTCTACTTATACGCCAAGTTATATTGAAATCAGATCAAAACTGTAGGAGGAGTAGCATTTTGAAAAATTGTTTACAGACAGACAGACAGACGGACGGACGCCGGACGCATTACTATCGCATAAGCTCTTCTGGTCTCTGACCAGTAGAGCTAAAAATGGCGGATTTGTTAGAAACGGCTTAAAGCATGGGTTAGTTTATCTCTTCGAGATATAAGCCTGGAGGTAAATATTTAATATATTTTTATGTTTATATGCAAATAATGAAACGTGATTATCATACATGTAGAATATAGAAGTGAATAAACACACACTTTTCTGTAATGAGTTTTAATTAATTGAAACGTGTCCCCATTTAACGTTAACTGTAAAGTACAGGAGCTCTACCTTATAATTACCCTATATGTATTTTTTTTTGTTAAGATAAATAATAATTTTACGCCTAGAATAAGCCCCTGTGCTATAATGTCATTTTTTTAAACATTGCATAGATTGAATTTTCTTGTTCGTTTGTTTTTATACCCATTGGGCCACAACATGTGTATCTAAATAAATATTGTGTATCTTCTGAAGTCTAGTATATAGATCTATATTTTTGTTAAACCTCGGAAGTAAATTTTATGTTATTTACAGTACGTAATCTGTAGTTGTGAAACTTTTTTATCAGTATGGAGAAGAAAACAACACCAATCAAAATATTATATCCCAAAAATTGCGTAACATGCTTTGGAATACCTACGAGACTAATAAATATTTTTGAAATAAATCTCGCAAAGATTTCCTTTGTGGAAAAATTGGAAAACATTCTAAGTATCAACTACTCTGATTTTGAAAATAGTGGCGAAGTGTACATTTGTGAGAAATGCTATAGAACTGTTTTAAACTATTCTATGTTGAGAGTAACTGCCTTGTTAAATTATGAAAAATTCCGTGAAAGCATTCGAAGGAAAAGATTACCAATGGCTACCCCAGAAACTGTGAAAAAGCCACATAAAACTCAGATTTCTGTTGCAGAGCAAATAACACGATCTGTTGAAAAACTGTGCATAAATTCACAAAGTTGTACAACAAATCATCATAAGAAGGCAAAGACCTGAAGGTGATTTTTCTAATTCAATTAGCATAAATAAAATTTCATGTTTCATAAAATATTTTATATACAATCTTTTTTTACATTGTTTGACAAAGATAAAAATTACAGTTGTTCTCGATGTATTGTTTTAACATCGGGATCGAACTCATGTTAAGATCGGGTTCAGCTTGATCGGGATCGGGTGCCCATTATATTTTAACATTCGAAACACGTGGTTGTGATTAAATTTTTTTTAGGCATATGACGGTAACAGTTTATTTTTTTTTTAATCTTCCCGATATCTAATGAAGGTCGGGAGGATCTGTTTATTTATTTAAAACAAAAGAGAGTTGCCTGTCAATGTCATTATATTGTTAAGTTGCAGCTAGGTTTGTTTATTTCTAGTGCATTTCCATTGTGGATTGAGCACATTTTTTTCCCCTTTTTATTAGCTGCAACTTATAATGAATTTTGATTTGACCATGATACTGACCTGTTTCAAGCAGACAATTATAATGTGATATGATTGGCTTAGAAATGCCTTATGAAGATTTTATTCACAAATGACAAAGATGGAAAATATATAAACATGTTGGTGCATAGCATGTGCTTATAGCTGAATAGCTAACATTACTAATACTATGATCATGATTATATTATCATCTGTGGCAATTACAACTGCTTAGACTTATTGTAGAAAATATGCCACCAAAAAAGAGGATGAGGTTACGCAGCCAAAGACTCGGCATTGGGCAACGCAGTTGATGCCAGTTCATCATCTACTCAAGTGAGCTGCACCAACAACCCTCAAATTGACTATGACCAGCTTGCAGCAGCAATTCTTAGACAGCAACAGGCTTTGACACCAAGTTATGCTTCCGCAAATAATATCGTTTCACAGGCTACTCCCTCTACTTCACAGGCTGTACCCTCTGCATCACGGACTCTTAGTACCTCTTCTAGCGATCCAAGTAGTCTAAATTTGGTAAACACCCTACAACAGTTATTTTCAGGTGAGTCGGTGGCAGATACATTAAACAGTAACAACACACATTCTACCCCGTTATCAGTTGACAATGGTATCCCTCTGGGTGCTAACGTTCCAGTTCGCATAAAAATAAAACAAGCTAATTCAGAGAATTTGTGTCCCCCGCTTAAGGAAAAAGTAAAAAAATGCGCAGTTCGGGGGGAGGGGGGGGGGGGGGGAAATTGGATCCCCCTCACTGAATTTGTAGAATTATTAAATGTTTACATGCATGTATACTGAAGCAAATAAAATATACCATTATGGATATAAAGATTTAATTGCTTATTCTTTATTATGTGTATAGAAGATTCTTTTTATATGGAATATTTATCACACTGTAATGATGATTTTATGAGTTTGTACAAGCCAGACCTCGTAAATTTTTCATTTCGCGTGCTGAATACTATTATTTAGTAAAAAAAAGTATTTCTTAAAAAAAAAGCGGTCCGTCCGGGACTTGAACTCGGGACCTCTCACATGGGAAGCAAGAGACATACCACTAGACCACGGAATCGCTTCACGTCTAGACCAGTTTATGCAAAAGTGAAGTCACATACATGTATATATTCATGTTCGGTACTGTCAAAATTTTACACAATCCGTGGTGTTTGATTTATTTACCCTTTATTAAACAGTTCTAATAGATGTAATAAGAAAATAAAGTCCGCCGAGAACCTGTTTTATACGCAATAACTCTCCTCATGGCCCTGTGCTAAAAATAGCGACCTGTAATACTATAAATACTGATAAAACAAACGGGGTGGGGCACTTTGAGAGGGGTGAGGGAGGTCCTAGGGAGTTTTGGTATAAAATTACATTGCATAAGCTCAAAGTCTTCTTGAAATATCGCCCGGAAATGATAGTGTTACACACAGACAGAATGTATAAATTTACGATCTTGAATTTTGACCTCAAAATCAATAGGGGTCTTCATTAGACCACAGGGAGTTGTTATGTAAAATTTCATTGCAATGGCTCAAATGGTTCTAGAGATATCGTGTTGAAACGAGTGTTATAACAGACAGAAATTGCTTATTTATGACCTTGACCTTTAACCTTTTGACCTTAAAATCAATAGGGTTCTTCTTTAGTCCATAGGGAGTTGCTGTACTAAATTTCATTGCAAAAGCTTTTCAAGCGGGGGACAATATGGAATGATCAATTCATTGACCTCAAATGTTTACTTCCAAATTTCAAAGACGAAAACATTTCAATTCAAACAGAAAGTAATGCTATTCAATTAAATCCTCAGTCAACAAAACAGTCAGTGATGTCACTTCATCAGTGGACATCAGCATTTTTGATATTCATGTCAATTTACACCGAGAAGTCACCCCAAGAGCATGCCAATCTACTAAAATATTGTTTCACTGTTAGGGAAATTGGGAGTTCTAATGGGGATGGGGCCTGGAGATATTATGATGAAAACTTTAGAAAACTCCGACAATCAAATAAGGTACCTTGGCAACTTCCCATTACTGAGTATATGGTGAAAGCCTCCACTCTAACTCGTTCATTTCGCTCCTCCCAGTACCCCTTCAACCAGTCAAAAACAAAACAGTGGGAGTTTTTCTGCTACAACTACAACAATGGTAAACCTTGTAAAACCTCACCATGTAAATACAAGCACATCTGCCAATACTGCGGCGAGCAGCATCCCAAAAATAAATGTCACAAATGGGTCCGAAACAATTCTATCAGGAAACCAAACAGTACCAACAACAATAAAACATGAAGTTCTTTATCAGGAACTGCAAGGTTATGACAGGGTCTTACTTGACTTTCTTGTTGATGGATTTAAATTTGGTTTTAAACTGGGCTGCAGTGAATTTCTGCCAACCTCTGTTAAGGTAGTCCGATCTTCAGGTTTATAAAATTAGCAGTTAAGTAATCAAAAATACTCATAAAAGTTTCTCTGAATCCACAAAGTTATGTAAATTTAAGTTTAAGATTAAAGTTAATCATATTATATAGGGAAAACTGTTATATCTCCAATATTTTTGCAGAAAAAGCGAATTGGAATATCAGCAATGCATTTTCATTGCAGATTGATCAACAAATATATTTTAGGTTAAAGAACAATAGGTATCCAGGCATTCAGAGAAATTGTCATAACGTATTTGGTATTTTTTGTCTTCTATTTCCGTCATGTGTTCCATAATACACAGCGTAAAGGCTTTTGCTATCATTGCAAGACACCATAAATCACTTCTTATTTCATATAATGGTAATAAGCATTGGTATCTAAGGCTTAATTCAAGAAAATCTTATTTCTCTAAAACTGTACTAATTTTTTCCTTTTAAGACTTCCAAAAACCTTGCATCATATAAAGATGAATAAAATGAAAAATTGTTGCATGAAAAAATTTCATTTCAAGCTTCAATTTGATGCATTTCAAATTAAATATTAATTTTTGGAATTATCCTTCCTGGTTGAGGATCGGATATCCTTAAGAACAATCACTCATCTGTTAGGAGAAGTCCAACGGTAGTTAACAACAAGTTAAATACGGAATTAGGGCTCAATCGTATTTCAGGTCCTTATGTACTTAAACCTTTTGACAATTTTATTTGTTCGCCATTAGGGCTGGTGCCAAAGAAGCTACCCGGAGAATTTAGAATCATACACGATCTATCCTTTCCAGAGGGTAATTCAGTAAATGAACACATTTCGCGAGATTGATTGATTGATTGATTTATATTGTTTAACGCCGAGGCGGCAATATTTCAGCCATTTTCGGCGGACAAGTTTGTTTATTGACCGGTTTTGTGAAAGTTTTTGGTTTCTCTGGCGGCCCCAAATGAGCCTACTCTTTTTCGAACTCCAGAGAAACGGTCTTTTACGTGCCAATTGGATTGTTATCCCTGACACGGGGCACCATTTAATGTCCCATCTGACGGACTTAAAATTTAAAAATATGTAAACTGTTAAAAATAAAATGATCTAAATATATTTCAAAAAAGTGCTCTAATCATTTTTATATTTTATTGTAAAAATCAGTTTCACGTAAATATTCCCAAATTGCATGTACATTAACATTTGTAAAAAGTTCATATATGGTTTTTGCATTACCAAAAAGTTTACTTCGAATGGGCGTAAAATCAGAACATTCTAATAAAATATGATTCACAGTTATCGGACAATCACAGGATATACATTCCGGCTGAGACTCCCGATTCAGTAAGTATGCATGTGTAACTTTAGAGTGACCAATACGTATTCTTGATATAATTACTTCGTCTTGACGTTTCAGACCGAAGTCACATGATTTGTTAACTTTGTTTTCGATAGCATAAAGCTTACTTTCATCATAAAAAATTCCAATAAATTCGCCAAAGAGAATGAACGTAAATTTTAACAAGATATTTCAAATCAGTGTAAGGAATTTTGAATAAAGTAATTTCATGTTGAAGTGCTATTTTTGCTGCACTGTCAGCCCTAGTGTTTCTAGGGATGCCGATGTGGCTCCGGAATCCAACAAAAATTAACTTTTTTACCCTTGAGAGTGAGATGAGTGTACTGAATTAATATATCTAAAATATAAGGATGATCAAGATTCTTTACGTTCCAATGTAAATGGGAAAGTGAAAAGCAGGTTTGCCGCTCACGAGGACTTCGTTACAACTGTAGGAAAAGGACTTTTCGGAGAATTTACTTTGCATTATTTTGACATGCCTGAAGAATCAAGTGAGATTCCTGAAAGTTATTTACCAACTTACGCGGACTTTCTCCACAAAGAAAAACGTAAAAAGATATTTCATCAAACAATGGACAAAATCCTTGATAAGATATTAGCTAGATTTTGGGTAAGTTGCTCATTTTAATTCATACGACATTCTAACTATACCATTATTCAAATTTTAATTCCACTGTAGGTTTTAGCTCACCAAAGGTGAAGGCTGAAATATGCTCTTGATCAAAATTTGTCTGTTGTTGTAGTTGTCATAAACTTTTCATAATGTCCTCCTCTTCTTAGAACTTCTTCAAATCATGACCACGAGGGATGGGTGTAAAGAAAGACCAAACTATCAAATCTAAGTTATGTTAAGAAATATATAGGAAAAATGATTTCAAATTCCAGTCTTGATAATTCATATTACTTATTGAGAAGCAGCATCCTCTGTTTTTTAAATTAGTGTATTGTAGATTCACATTTAAGATCAAAGTACTGAAAGTACTGAAAAGCGGTTAGCATGCTTTCATCTAATACGTACCGAAACTAGTGCATGAAATGATGATATTTAAGTATGCATATCTTTGTCCAATGTCATCAGAGAAAAAAAAACAGACATTCTGTTTTTGTAATACTTTACTTAATAGTAAAACCAATAACATTCCAAACTGATGTCACAGATGGATGCAATCTAATTAAAATTAGATGTTCCGAATCCACTACTGCTTCTCAAACATCTAACAACATCCTATTTGGGGTCATGTAAGAGTGAATCTTTAATTAGCCAAAGAAAATGGTTCCTCCGAAATCTTGGCTATAGTTCAGATGGGTTTCTTGTTTTCACCACCGAACCAAAACACCCGAGGAGTTTTGTAGTATACAAAATATGCATTGCAAAAGCTGTGTTATGTATGACGTGTGGGGTATCTTGTATAGTTTGTGATCTTTCGTTTGCATTATTCACGTTCAGATGCCAGACTGCAGACTATACATGAAATTTATTCCAAAATTACTTTAATTCAACGTAAGACAGTATCAATAATGATGATATGTAGCCGTGGAATTAATTTGAGAAATGTTTACCGAGGCTTAAATCTACATGGCCAAAGTGTTTGTGTTTACTAGTACATGTATTCATAATCGAAAGGTCGCTCTGATGTGACCCCGAATGGGATGTTTGAGAAGCGGTAGCGGATTTGGAACATTTAAATAAATTTTAATTAGATTGAAATGCATGTTTCAAAATTTAAACAAGAGATTTCTTCAGTTTGAAAGACAGGAAGTGCATTTTTAAAAGTTCTCTCTTGGTG
>NW_026919732.1:0-16498 GCF_032062105.1 Saccostrea cuccullata
TCCTTCATTTGATTTCTTGTTTTTTCTCGAGTGTTACATTTTGTTAATTCAGGGTTCTCCATTATTTGAAATTTTACTGTGTTGCAGAGTTTACGCGAAGCACTAAAATTTCGCCGTATTTTCGCGATCAAATTCGCAACTGAATCACTATTCATTATAATTCCTAAAGAATACATGCACACACTTACTAAAAAATCGTTAATTCGTTACACAAATGGTATGGTCGTACATACACATTCTGAAAAGCAAAGGAAATTCTGATCGAAACATTCAAACTTCTTAACATTTTCGAAAGTAAATTTGCCATGATTATTTATCAGTTTTCTTGATCGAATTATTGCATTACAAAAAAAAACCTTCAGAACAGTAAAAATAGTTTTAAGATTTCCTTGAGCATGTTGAAAATTTTTAAGCAGTTTATTTACATCAATGAAATGACTTCGGTACGATGTTATGTTTGACTTACAGGGCTTATATAATTCTAAAGCCGTGGTTCCATAGAAAAGACATATTTAACTATTTTTAGGTCACCTGAATAAACTCAGGTAACCTATTGCTATCTGTTTTCGTCTGTCGTCGTTCGTCGTACGTCGTTCGTAAACTTTTGAACATTTTCAGCTTCTTCTCTGCAACCACTGAACCAATTTCAACCAAATTTGGCACAAAGCATCTATGGGTAAAGGGGAACAAAAATTATGATTTTCATGATCCCTACCCCCCTTGGGCCTGAGGGGTGGGGCCAAAACCACTAAAATTAATGCAATCTTTAAAAATCTTCTTCTTTACTCCTCTACATCAAGCAGTCAAACTGTTTGCATGATTGTAATCAGCATTGAGTCCTCTACCAAAATTGTGAAATTCATGGCCCTGGGGTCAGGGGTTCTAGTGCTAGGGCAGGGCTAAATAAGTATATAGTGAAAATGCATTATTTCTTTGAAAATCTTCTTCTCTGCTCCTGGGTATTAAATAAAAAAAAAACTAAGTAGATAGTTATGATGAGCAAGAGTGCCTCTACCAAAATTGTGAATTTTATGACCCCAGGGTCAGGGGTTCTGGTGTTAGGGCGGGGCTCTATTGATTATATACATTGAAAATACATGATTTCTTTGAAAATCTTCTTCTCTTCCCTTGGGTATTAAATAAACTAAGTAAGTGACTAGTTATGATAAGCAAGAGTGCCTCTATCAAAATTGTGAATTTTATGGCCCCAGGGTCAAGGGTTCTGGTGTTGGGGGGGGGGGGGGGGCTCGATACATTATATAGTAAAAATACATGAATTCTTTGAAAATCTTCTCTGTCTCCTAGGTATTAAATAAACTAACTAAGTGCATAGTTATGATGAGCATGAGTGCCTCTACCAAAATTGTGAATTTCATGGCCCTAGGGTCAAGAGTTCTGGTGTTGGGGGGGGGGGGGGCTCTATTGATTATATAGTGAAATACACAAATTCTTTGAAAATCTTCTTCTCTGCTCCTAGGTATTAAATAAACTAACTAAGTGCATAGTTATGATGAGCAAGAGTGCCTCTACCAAAATTGTGAATTTTATGGTCCCAGGGTCAGGGGTTCTGTCGTTAGAGCGGGGCTCTATAGATTATATAGTAAAAATACATGAATTCTTTGAAAATCTTCTTCTCTGCTCCTAGGTATTAAATAAACTAACTAAGTGCATAGTTATGATGAGCAATAGTGCCTTTACCAAAATTGTGAACTTTATGGCCCCAGGGTCAGGGGGTCAAGCTATTAGAGGCACCATTGATCATCATAACAATACACTTAGCAGTTGCTAAGCAACTGCTAAGTGTATTGTTATGATGATCAATGGTGCCTCTTTCGAAATTGTGAATGCCATCTGGCTTAAAACATGAATCAAATTCAATAACTGGAAAGTTGTTGCAGAATGCTCAGGTGACCTATTAGGCCCGTGGGCCTCTTGTTTTAATAATACAATGTTTTTTATTGCGACTACCAATTAACCGTTACATGGAGGTGTGAAAACAAATTGTCTTTGTTCCGCCATGCGTAAAATTCAGGCGAGGGTCTACATGTTCTAGGAGATAATTGATTATGCAAGGTGAAGCCCTAGCAATTAAGTGCTTTTAGAAATGAAAGACGGTAGAATTGTTGGATTAAAGTTTCAGTTTGTTTAGATTTTCTAATTATCACAGATCTTACTGTGTCGGCAAAATTTTTACTGTGTCGCATGCATAAAATTTGAATCGTTACTGTGTCGGAGAAAATTTTACTGTGTCGGGAGCAACACAGTAAAACAGCTCATGGAGAACCCTGTAATTCATCAAGACTATATTTTATCCACCTCTCAACCATTTATAGTTGTTTCTACAGGCAATAAACTCGCTTGATGTGAATTTTCAGCAAACCGACAAATACTTTTAATCAAGCGAGTTTATCACTTGTAGAGACGACAATAAAGGGTTTGGAGATAGATAAAATATATACAGAATAATGTACCTAAAATTAAGGAGTAAAATATAGTTAATTGACCGATACTGGAAAGTAAAGAAATTCTCCCCACAAGTGAGCAAAATATATTGCGCCATAAATTGCACCTTTTTTGAATTACGAGATGGTCAAAGAAAAATACATACAACCATAACGCCCCAGTTATACAGCTAACTGAAAACATCATATTAATCTAACAAGAGGCCCAAGGGCCTTATAGGTCACCTGAGTATCATGTAACAACTCTCCAACAATTGACTTTGGTTCGTGTTTTAAATAAAAGCCATGGAATTCAAAATTTTGAAAGAGGCACCATTGTTTATTATAACTATACACTTAGCATGCTTACTTAATACCCAGAGGTATATCAGAGTAACAAAGAGAAAATGCACTTCCACTTTCTAACTACCAGTTGTGCAACCCAACCCACAAGAACCACTGACCCTGGGGCCACATATTTCAAAATTTTATCATAAATTTTATTTCATCATAAATGGTTGATTAATAATAAAGAGCAGATTTCAAAGCATTACTTTATTATCAGACTATGTAACCACCCACCCCCACACCCCGGCGGTACCCCTAACCCAGGGGCCCTGAAATGAACCATTTTAGAAGAGGTACCTTTCTTCATCATAAATATGTACCTAGATGATATTGGCTTAATACTCAGGCGCAAAGGAAAAGATTTCCAAAGAATTCAAAGTTTTCACAATATAATCATTAGAGCCCCGCCCTAACACTAGAACCCCTGACCCAGGGGCCATGAAATTCACAAATCTCAAAAAGGCATTCTTCATCATCATAACTATGTACAAAGTTCATTGGTTTAATACCCAGAAAAGAAGATTTGCAGAGAATTTATGCATTTTCACCATATAATCAATAGAGCCCCACCCTAACCTTTGGAAGAGGCAGCTTTATTCAACTTAACCATGTACTTGGTTAGTTTATTTAATACCCAGGAGCAGAGAAGAAGATTTTTAAAAAAATAAATGCATTTTCACTATATAATCAATAGAGTCCTGCCCTAACACCAGAACCCCTGGTCCAGGGGCCATGAAATTCATAAATTGGGAAATTGGGATGAAGCCTCCTTCCTCATTATAACGATGTATCAAGTTCATTGGTTATAAACCCAAGAGCAGAGGAGAAGATTTTCAAAGAATTCATACAGTTTCACTATATAATCAATAGAGCCCCGCCCAAATACCAAAGACCCTGACCCTGGGGCCATGAAATTCACAATTTTGAAAGAGGCATCCTTATTCAACATAACCATGTACTTGGTTAGTTTATTTAATACCCAGGAGCAGAGAAGATTTTCAAAGAATTAAAATGCATTTTCACTATATAATCAATAGAACCCCTGACCCAAGGGCCATGAAATTCACAATTTTGGAAGAGGTAGCCTTAATAAACATAACTATGCACTTTGTTAGTTTATTAATGCCCAGGAGCAGAGAAGATTTTCAAAGAAATAATGCATTTTCACTATATAATCTATTCAGCCTCACCCTAGTACTAGAAGCCCTGACCCTGGGGCCATGTATTTCACAAATTTGGTAGAGGACTTAATGCTGACTACAATCATGCCAACAGTTTGACTGCTTGATGTCCAGGAGTATAGAAGATTTTTAAAGATTGCATTAATTTTAGTGGTTTTGGCCCCACCCCTCAGGCCCCTGGGAGGCAGGGACCATGAAATTCACAATTTGTGTTCCCCGTCACCCACAGATGCTATATGCCAAAATTGGTTGAGAGAAGAAGTTGAAAATGTTCAAATGTTAACGCACGACGGACGACGACGGACAAAAACGGATAGCAATAGGTCACCTGAGTTGACCTAAAAATATTAATACTTTTGAAATTCAAGATTTCTTGCTTATTGAGAGGAAAGTCTATAATAAAAGACTATTTACAGTGATTTCATCAAAATATTTAACTAGTCTGGTCCTGATTCTTAAATAGAAGGCTAGAAATAAGTTCTAACGGCATTTAATTATTATTTGGTCCAGCATAGTTTTTTTAACCTATTTCGAGTATGCTGAATCCGAAAAAATATGCTGGCCTTCATGAAAATGGCGTTAAGTAGGTCAAAATGGCGATTCAAAATGGCGGACACCAAATTTTTCCAAATTCTTCTTTGAAGCCGCTCAACCTAGAAAAGGATGCCGAAATAGCCTTGTATATACTTATTTTATATTACAACATTACTAATAGCTAGAAATGAGGTACTTTAGTTAAATAATGCAGACGTTTTCCTCCAAGAATTCGAATTTTCTCTGTTTTTTTTAAAAATCTTTTATTTCTTAGCGTACATGCATGTTCATGCATTTTAGATTAGTTCTTTTGCGTGGAATCATACTAAAACAACAAAAAAATATATAATATATTTAAATTCAGTTTTGAAATAGAAATTAGCATAATAAAAACCAAAGTTATATGCATTTAACATTAACAGTCCGCACACTGAATTCATGTTTGACTTAACAAATCTTATGAGACGTAATACAATGCGTCATGAATAAAAGTTATACGTAATACATTTCGTCAGGAATAAAAGCTAGACGTAGCTTATAGATAAATGATATTGTTTAACCAGTTCATTGGTGGGGCTTCAATATGACTGAATCATTAGGACGTAAACGAAAACATCAAAACAATACCGATTTGTGTGTGATATGTCAGGACAGAAAACCAGATGTTTTAGAGTTAAAATCCAGAAAGTCAATAGAAATTTAATTGAGAGAGCATCTCGTCGTAAAAAAGTTAAAGATGCTAAAAATTATGATGCTATTGATAGAATTGAGCAGCTGAGTTCAGCTGAAAGAGTACTCTGTCACAGGAAATGTCACAGTGAATTTATACATCCAAAATCTATAAAAGCAATAGAAACAAAAGCTAGTGTCCTTGAAGATATTCCAAGGTCGAATACAGACTCACAGAAATTACCATCTACTTCTACGTCCTCCAATCTCTCTTCTTCAACGACCCGTTCCTCGAGAAAGTCATTTTCTCCTGTAGATTGGGAGTTATGTATGTTTTGTCAAAAACAGAATCGAGAAAAGTTATTCAACATTACAACCTTTTCTGTAAGTGACATGGTCTTACAGAATGCCAAATATGACGAGGCATTGCGAGTTAAGTTAGGGAATGTAAGCGATTTGATTGCTGCAGAGGGTAAATACCATTTAAAATGTATGAATGCATTTAAGTATGAAACGCAGAAAACAGAGAAAGAGTCCCAAGGTGAGGATCTAGCCATGATTTTTCTTGTTCGTGAGCTTGAATACGCAGGGAATAAGCACCAAATTTTGCAGCTTTCTGATATTTGGAATAGATACTGTAAGATTGATCGAAGGGATTGGGTCTGAAATCCCTCAGTGTTACATCAAAGATAACCTACAAATAAAGGTGAAAAGTAAAGATAACCTACAAATAAAGGTGAAAAGTAACTTTCAGTTTATCCGTCCTATGGATAGAACAATCTCTGAACGCGAAACGCTTTTAGTGCCACATACTTGGTCTGCATCTCATTTTGGAGAAATATTCAATGAGGGACAAAATATCACAGATGATAAATTTCTCACTATGCCATGTTATAAGCCTACACATAACTCTTTTCACGAACTTGTACATGTTGCATTGAAATTAAGATCAGATCTGCAAGATAGAAGTGGGCATAAAGGTTTAAACGTGAGTGAGGACGATGCCATTGACTGTGTTCCAGAAAGTGTTCTCAATCTTCTTTATGGTGGGCAAGAACTTTTTGAAATTGCTTCCAGCGAAGAGCGTCCGGTGTGCACTAGACAAAAAAAAGTATTAAGTGTCGCTCAAGATATTGTCTATGGGATGAGTGATGGGAAAAAGTGGACTCCAAAGCATATTGGCCTTGCTTGTACATTACACCAAATGACAAGATCAAAACAGCTCTTGAATTTATTCAATAGTGCCGGTCATACGCTTAGTTATAAGGATGTGCTTAGAATAGACACAGGTCTAGCAGAACAAAGCCTCCACGAGAGAAATGGCCATTTTTTACCATTAAATTTAAAACCTAATGTTTTCACACATTTCACGGCCGATAATATAGACATTAGTGACTCGACACTGGATGGCAAGGACACATTTCATGCAACGCAGATTGCTTGTTGGCAACGTGGATCAGAAAATGACCTTGACCTGAAACACATATTTCCATCTACAAAGGAGACTTTACAGGTACCTTCTCAGATAGACAGGATTGTAGAAACCACTGTAATAGAGGGGAAATCACAGCCCCTTTATCCAAAAGAAGTTACTCTAGATGTTTATAAAGCTCCTGATAAAGCAGATCAATCATCTTGTGATGCGTTTTCAAAAGAACTACTGTTTCATTTGAAAAGAAACAAACAAGATGTACCAATTACTTGGTCTGCTTTTAATCAGTCAATCAGCAGCATAAATCCCGATCTCACTATCGTTGGTTACATGCCTATCGTACAAGCACCTGCTCACGAAATAGATACGCTTAACACAGTTGTCCAGAAATGCATGTACATATCTGACCGTCTTGGTCAACGTCACACTGTATTAACAGTTGATCAAGCTCTGTACTTCAAGTTGATGGATTTAAAATGGTCAGTTCCAGAATACAGAGACAGACTTGTGCCACGAATGGGTGGCTTACATATTGCCATGAACTTTTTGAAATGTATTGGAAATCATATGAGTGGTTCTGGTTTGTACGAACTCTGGATGGAATGTGAATTGCTCGGGCCCGTTGCTGCTCAAAATGTTCTAGCGGGAAAGCACTATAATCGCGGCATGAGAGCCCATAAAATCACTGCCCAAGCTCTCTGGAAGATTCTGCTTCCCAGCTTTTTGTTATTTGTAGCTAACAAGGACGTAAATCATTCACAAATATTGAATAGTGTTATGAATGAACAGAAAGACATAGGGTCTTGTTTAGAGCTACTGCAGGATACTGTGTATAGGGAATATTTTTTAAATTTCAGAGAGGAAATTACTAATCCAAATGTACTCTTTTGGTGGTCATATATGGATTTAGTTTCTATTCTCCTGGAATTTACAAAATCAGAAAGAGAAGGTTTGTGGGATTTGTATTTGTACTCATTCAGGGCCATGCTCCCATGGTTCTTTCGATATGACCATATAAATTATGCAAGGTGGGGTAGTGTGTATCTGGCTGATTGTCACCAACTGCAGCGTGAGGTTCTTGAAGAGTTCAAACAGGGCAACTTTGTTGTCAAAAGAAGCCAAGGAACATTTAATCAGGTGGATCCAGATCAAAGTCAAGAATGGCTTAACGCTACAGGTAAGAAGGGTGGTGGCATAGTGGGAATCACGAGAACTCCCTCTGCACTCAGTAGGTGGTCTCTTTCCTATAACTTAAGGTCACATGTAAGTTTTCTTACTAAAACCATGTACGACGTGAATCCAGACGACATACTCACTCACAAGGATGCATCAAAGAGTCGACGGGTCCTTGACTCAGAGTTTGAGGAATCACTAGTTAATGCAATGAAACGGTTTAAAGTGCTTGACCCCTCCTACGAAAGAGATGAATTAATCAACGTGATCACAAAAGACAAGGCTACTGATCTTATCAGAGATTCGTTACTATCTTCAGCGCATTTGGGTCAAGTACAGTTGGAGAGTTTTGCTTCAGATCGTTTAATTCCAAACAAAGAAACGGGTACATTAAACGTTCCTTTGCACCATACTTTGAAAAAAAATAATCCTTTAACATTTGAATCCTTATACAAGTTACGGGTTGGTTCTAAAGCTGTTGAAAAAAGGAACATTCTGAAGGCTCACCGAAACATATTGCAAAGACTTGTCATTGCATACAAAGCAGGAAGGGAGGTTGATTTGGGGCTTATACTGAAGCACGAACTCCTACCAGTGCCTATTTCAATTGCAGATACTAGTGGTTCCTTGAAATCTGGAAACAAATCAGTTATACAGAATGAAATTCTGAAGGACGTGGAAGTTGGGGCGCGCGTTCAACATGAAAGTGATTCATCAGCTCTAATTATAGATGGGCAAGCATTGGTTCAGAGCCTTAGAACACATGGAATGAAAACATTTGGAGACTTTGCTGACGAGTTTGTTTCAACTGTTTTTAGAAAAGGAAGCAATTTCTCTAGGATAGATGTTCTGTTTGATCGCTACAGGGACCGATCAATAAAATCCGGAACTCATTATCGCAGAGCAAAACGGCACCAACCAGTCAGAACGATTGTTGAAAATCGAGACGTTCCTCTTCCAACTAACTTCGCTACCTTCTTGTCTTTGAACAAAAACAAAAAAGATCTTGCTGCCATGCTGTCTAAAGAATTAATTCTCCAAGCGCCTATTGGGAAAATCGTTGTTACTGCCGGGGGGTTTGTAGATGAAACTGGTGTGAAATGCAGTGATGATATGTTAGAATTGTCTACGCTAGAGGCCACGCATGAAGAAGCAGACACTAGAATAGTGTTTCATGCCATACACTGTTCTAAAGTATCCGCTTGCACCTCTATTGTCATTTTAGCATCTGATACTGATGTCTTATTGCTACTTATATCATTCTTTTCAGAAATAGATAGACATTTGTGGATGATTGCAGGAACCTTTTTAAAGCCAAAAAACATTCCTGTTCATGTTGTTGTTGAGAAAAACTTCTCTTCTCCAGAGTTACGCAAACATTTGGTAGCATTTCATGCACTGACAGGGTGTGACACAACATCTTATTTCTATGGTATATCAAAAAAATCTTCCCTGCGGGTATTCAGGGATAATTATAAGCTACTCGAGGGCTTAGGTGAAGGAGAATTAACTGATCAGAAAATCAAAGAGTGTGAAAAGTTTGTAAGTTGTATAACCAAGAAGCGGAGACTACTGATACGGTAAGGAATGTATTGTTTGGGAAATCAAAAAGCCCTGAGAATATGCCTCCAACTAGTGATGCCTTATGCATGCATGTAAAGCGAGCACACTACCAAGCCTTGATATGGAGACAGGCAAACATTTGTAAGCCCTTATTACCATGCCCAACTGAAATGGGATGGAAGTTGGATGGTGGTTGTTTGGTGCCGATACTTATGAATTTAGATCCAATTCCAGAGGCTTGCCTAGATTTGGTAGCTTGCAACTGCACAAAAGGTTGTAAAACAGAAAGATGTGGATGCAAACGAGCCAGTCTGCGATGTATGGACCTCTGCAAATGCGAAATCTTAAACAAAGATGAATGTAGAAATAATAGCTAAAACAGAGGAAATTCGAATTTTGGGAGAAAATGGCGTAATTTATTTAAATCAAAGTGGTTTATTATTAGTTGCTACTATATTAAATATATCAGATTATGTATATTTGGTTATTTAAGCACACTTTCCCCGCTTGAACACTGATAAAAATTTTGGAAAAATTTGGTGTCCGCCATTTTGAATCGCCATTTTGACCTACTTAACGCCATTTTCATGAAGGCCAGCATATTTTTTCGGATTCAGCATACTCGAAATAGGTTAAAAAACTATGCTGGACCAAATAATAATTAAATGCCGTTAGAAGTTTTTTTTTATTGTAAATCGGACCAGACTAAACCATAAAATAGCCAGTGGAATACTTGGTATGCTGTACTTTTTTAAGATGAGACAATTTTTAAATGCATACATACGGGTTTTGGAGCTAAATTATGATTTGGATAAAAGCATTCATAAAAATATCAATAACAACCTTTATCCAATTATTAACTAAAATATCGGAATTATCATGGTAACTACTGAAAAAACCCTGTTTCTATTATGCGATTAACATTTTACCATTTTGTTTTTTCTTTCCTGTTGAATAAAGTTAATGTATACTTCGAAATAACCTTGTGAAATAAATCAAAACCAAAGCATTTCATTTACATTGATCAAGAAAATTTCATATTTTCCAGGATATAAAACACTAATGTTTCGTTTACTTGTCTTGAAAGTATATTATTATACCTCATTATGAATATTCTAAACAACGGGTTATCTGATTGGTTCTAAGTTATCACGTGATCGGGCCGTAAAACTTCATATTTCCCGGCCGTCGGCACGCTTTTCATCATATTTCACTTCTTCGGATACTTAGTTCATTTTCCCGCAAAAATTGTTCGTTTAAAGAAAACTCCAGAGAGTATAGTAGACGTCACAATAACCTGGCTTACGTCATAAAATTGATGATAATGTGTTGACCAAAGGGTTTTATAGTAACTTTACGTAAAAAATGAAAGTTTTGCTTGTTTCGGTATAATAAACAATTCATTGCATGAATGTTCGGGAAACATCAAGACTTATTCAGCCAAGAAATATCATATTCCCCTCGGGGAATACGATTTTTCTTGGCTGAATACGATTTTTCTTGGCTGAATAAGTCTTCATATTTCCCTCACTATCATGCAATAAATGTATAGTAACACCGCATATGTTTACAACCAAGTTAGATAATGTGGAAAAATTAAATTTAAATAATTTAAATAGAATTTTCCCCAGTGATTGTAAAGTGAAAGTTCATCGGAAAAGAAAGCATAAAATAGTGTAATAATTTTTTTTATTGTGGAAAAAAAAACAAACTATGCATTCTACTGATATGTGCTAGCACGAATAGAACAAAGGCCCACGGGCCTTATAGGTCACCTGAGCATCATGAAAAAACTTTCCAACTTGAATTTGGTTCGTGTTTTAAACCAAAGGCCAAGAAATTCACAATTATGAAAGAGGCACCATTGCTTATCATAATTATACGCTTAGCATGCTTACTCTAGTTACTTAATACCCAGAGGTACATCATAGTAACAACGAGAAAATGCACTTCCACTTTATAACCAGTTGTGCACCCCACCCCAAAGGAACCACTGACCCTGGGACATAAATTTTGGAAATTTTATCATGAGTTTTATTTCATCATAAATGGTTGATTAATACCAAAGAGCAGATAGTAAAGCATTAATTTATTTTCAGACTATGTAACCCCCACCCCCTTACCCAGGGGGTAAAAAAATAACCACTTTGCTAGATGCACCTTTCTTCATCATAAATATATATATTTGGATTATTGGCATAATACCCAGGAACAAAGCAAGAAATTCTTAAAGAATTAATGTATTTTCACTATATAATCAAAAGAGCCCCCCACCCCACCCACCCTACACCAAATGGCAAAACCCCTGAAACAGGGGCCATGAAATTCACAATTTTGGAAGAGGCATTCTACCCCATCATAACAGTACACTTAGTGAGTATTTTATACCCAGGAGCAGAGAAGATTATCAAAGAATTAATGCATTTTCACTATATAATCAATAGAGCCCCGCCCTAACACCAGACTCCCTGACCCTCGGGCCATAAAATTCACAATTTTGGAAGAGGCACTCTTGCTCATCATTACTACGTATTCAGTTAGTTTATTTAATACCCAGGAGCAGAGAAGAAGATTTTCAAAGAAATAATGCATTTTCACTATAAAATCTATATAGCCCCGCCCTAGCACTAGAACCCGTGACCCAGGGGCCATGAATTTCACAATTTTGGTAGAGGACTCAATGCTCATTACAGTCATGCCAACAGTTTGACTGCTTGATGTCCAGGAGTAAAGAAGAAGATTTTTAAAGATTGCACTAATTTTAGTGGTTTTGGCCCCATCCCTCAGGCCCCAGGGGGACAGGGACCATGAAATTCACAATGCCAAAATTGGTTGAAATTGGTTGAGCGGTTGAAGAGAAGCAGCTGAAAATGTTCAAATGTTAACACACGACGCACGACGACAGACAAAAAACGGATAGCAATAGTTACTCAGGTGACCTAAAAATACAGGCAATTCTATTTTTTTAAATGCCAAATATGTTGAATATTAACAAATAAAATTAGTATACCCACAACAAATAATGTCTATGAAATTGCAGCAATCTTATCGAAGTGAATGGTGACTTAATCAGTGTGACTGAAAAGCAGATTTTTCCTGAAGATTGTTTCGAGGAAGGGGCCATTGTAAAAGGAAGAAAGAGAAAAGGAGAAATCCTAACAATGTAAGAATATATTCAAGATTAAATTATCAAAATATATATTCGTTACACATATCTCTTGTGAAAAAAATGAAGAAAATTATTTATTAATCTATTTTTTTTAATTTCAGCTCCATCGTCAAGAAAAGTAAAACTGACTGAATGAATACTAAATTACATATTTCGTGTTTTCCTTCTTTGATATACGAGGGGTGATCAAAAAGTTCGCAAACTAATTGAATAACTTCCATACAAGAAACAATATTTGGTTTCAATGTTGATTATATTTTAAATTAATCCTCCCCGATTTTAATGCACATTAACCACCGTTCTGCGCATGCGCGAATCACGTGATATTGGCGGTCATGTGACCCCCTCCGTAGCGTTCTGTCACAAAAGTTAAAAGATTTTTCCGAGTTTTATATTTCTTTCCATGTGAGTTAATTTTAATGACAAGAACAGTTAATTTGTCAGAAATGGTCATATCTCGGCAACAGAATGGGTGGATAATAACATCCTTTCCAAAAATAAGCATGGCGACCATTAAAACACAAATCTTCTGTCTCAGGAGAGACCTTTATTCAAGGTGGATAGAGAATGGGTGCATCCTTTTTATCATATCTAATATGTTTAAAATCTAAAGTAAACGATATCTTAGGTATTTAATACTTATTTCATTATTCAAATATTCAACTATTTTTCAAAGTGCTAATTGGAGGTCTTTGATAGCAAATTGCTTAATTAGAAATACATATCTTTTCAAACTTGCTTTCACTGGGCAAGATGACAAGTATCATTTTTAACCATCAGCCTTCCTTCACTAAAACGATTAATCCAATCATTAATTGAATTTATAGGAACTCATTTATCTCAATAAACTGTGTACAAATTATTATACGATACTGTAGAGGGATTTCTAGGATATTACAATAAATTGTACAGTCGTTTGGTGAACGAGTTAGACTGAGACAAGCCCCCTGGGGATACGGGTTAGATTATGGCCTCAGTACCCCCCTTGCTTGTCGTAAAAGGCGACTAAATGGGGCGGTCCTTCGGATGAGACCGTTTAAACCGAGGCCCCGTGTCACAGCTGGTGTGGCACGATAAAGATCCCTCCCTGCTCAAAGGCCCTGAGTGCCGAGCATAGGCCTAAATTTGCAGCCCTTCACTGGCAATGGTGACGTCTCCATATCAGTGAAATATTCTGGAGAGGGACGTTAAACAGTATTACAATCAATCAATCGACTGAGACAACCATTTTTCGTCACAAGTGACCTAAATAGTGACGTCATTTTCACACTGTGACGTCACAAACAAGGAGAGATGGCGATTGTTGTCGGGAAAATGCTATTTATAGACCTTGTGTATGGCTATGTGTATACCGAATTTCATTTTAATCTGAATTGTGGTTTTGTAGATATAGAGATAGTTCGCGAACTTTTTGATCACCCCTCGTATATGGATTAAATGACAAAATTTTTGGGTCAGCAGAGGATTCTGACTCCTCCATGGCACCTTGTCCCTCTGATGTTTAAGAGGTCGCTGTTTGCCCTGCTATTTTTTAAATTAAAGGGGTTGACAACAACAAGGAGAATGTCTTTAATATACCCGAATGAATGGAGAACGGACTATATTCAAGTTTTTTCTTTCTCTCTCTCTGACAGTTGTTATGAAAAAGAAAATGTCATTTTTTATGTGTGCATTGTTGTGCTTCTTATATCAAGATACTCATTTTTACCAGTAAATGCAAGAATTGAATTATCTTATTCGTTTTACTAAGCACAAAGAAGAACGTATAAAAATAATTTAAAATTTAGTCACGTAAAAATTAAGAAAGGGGTCGATTTCACTATATATTTTAATTTGTAATTTAAATTGTCACCGGTTTACATGGACGTTTGCTATACAATATTAAGTAGCGACAAAATAATAGTTATTCTTCTTCCAATGCAGGAAAATCAGATACCAAAGACATTTACAACAATTGCACAGGTCAAAGCAGTATAAAAACAAACACAAATGTATGTAAAACTTTGTAAACAAAGGTAATGCAAGATAACCAGCACGAACATGGGTCACCATTCCACGCCGATACCTGTGACAACTAGACGTTGGCAATAAGCTCACTAAATGATACCCCCCGCCTCCCATATGATGAATATAATGGCAGTTCCATGTTTGCTATGGGAAACCAAAAATATGTATAGGATCAAAAAGTAAAATAGGAGGTCATAATGGCAATATGTAATGAAGATTCTGTGAAAGTCTCATCAAATTTCATTTAGTGGTATGAGGAGTTGCGGATAAGAGATGGGTACCACAAAGCGTAACAGACGGACGAACGGACATCCCGATTTCTAAATACCCTCTCGCTTTTCAAGCGGGGGAGTAGGAGGTTATAATAAATAAGTCAGATGTAACGAATGCGAAGAGTATACCTTAGTGTTCATCAGCCAGGTCGGGTACACTACCTTTAATGGAAGGCAATTTTCAACACGTGACGATGTTTACGTCACATCTGTTCTCCAATCAACTGATTATACTAATTCACTCAGCAAAGTTTCCGAAAACTATCGGTCCTGTCGGCAAAACCGATAGAAAATCGAAATGTCCGATGAAATTCGCTCTAGTACCGGTCCGTGTGACCGATTGTAGTGAGGGCTTGTCCTGATTAATTTATTGTACTCTGATCTACTTTGAAGTCTTCATAAATGAAAATTTTCAATGCAGCATGCTCCTATTCTTCATAAATATCCATAATCTAATCCATTTTGCAATTCTACTTGACTTATTTACTTCCAAAAACGATCGTTTTTTCCCCTAATCCGAATTTACTCCATTCCTCTGTTGATGGTAAACACTTGCAGTATATAGGTCATGAAGTGCAATGCCCACTGAGAAAACGTGAAGATAATTTTTAGCTCTACTGGTCAGAGACCAGAAGAGCTTATGCGATAGTAATGCGTCCGTCGTCCGTCCGTCTGTCTGTAAACAATTTTTCAAAATGCTACTCCTCCTACAGTTTTGGTCTGATTTTAATTTAACTTGGCACACAAGTAGACTACACTAAGATACATAATTCTATGTATCGGTTTTTGATTTCGATGAACGGTGTTGCCGTGGTTACTAAAAATAGAAATTTCTGTGAAATTCTTTCAAAATGCTACACCTCCTACAGTTTTGGTCTGATTTCAATATAACTTGGCACACAAGTAGACTACACTAAGGTACATAATTCTTTGTATAGTTTTTCACTTCAATGAACGGTGTTGCCACGGTTACTAAAAATAGAAATTTCTGTTTAATACTCTCAAAATGCTACTCAAAATACAGTTTTAGTCTGATTATAATGTAATGTGGCATGCAAGTAGACTACACTAAAACATAAACAGACTTAATCAAGGATCATTTTTCTATTAATTGCTGTTGAAAAGTTTCAATTCCCAACTGCCTAAGTACTTTTCTCTTCTTTTGCTATAAGTACAAACCAGTAGAGCTTCAGTCTCGACAGAGACTTCTGGTTCAAATTTATTTTTATTTTGAAATTCTTTCATAACTGCTATTTATATATGATTCAATTTTACAAGTAAGAATTAAACTTTTAATTTTAAAAAGAATACTAGTAACCTTAAGAAATAAGCTTTTTAGCTCACCTGAGCCGAAGGCTCAAGTGAGCTTTTCTGATCATTTGTCCTTTGTCTGTCGTCGTCGTTGTTGTCGTTAACTTTTCACATTTTCGACTTCTTCTCAAGAACCACTGGGCCAATTTTAACCAAACTTGGCACAAAGTATTCTTAGATGAAGGAGATTTAAGTTTGTTCAAATGAAGGGCCACGCCTTTATTCAAGGGGAGATAATTCAGAAATAGTGAAAATTTGATGGTATATTTTAAAAATCTTCTTCTCAAGAACCACTGTGCCAGGAAAGTTGAAACCTATAGGGAAGCATCTTCAGATAGTGAAGATTCAAGTTTGTTCAAATCATGACCACCGGGGGTTGGGCGGGGCCACAATTACCG
>NW_026919733.1:0-16498 GCF_032062105.1 Saccostrea cuccullata
TTGCTCTCTCCCGACTCAAACTTTTTTTTTACATTCCAGGACACGATATTTTTTTATTGAATGCAATGTGAAAGTATACCTTGCAGTCACTCTCTCTTTCTTATTTTCTCTCTGTATGTATTTTAATGTCAAATAATTCCATTATATGGATAATTTAACAAAATTTCTTTTTTCATTTTCCAGGTATGTGTGTGTCAAGTTCTACAATCGTTAGGGACAAAGACATGGACTTGATGTTTCCCTCATGCAACAATAAATCAATATAAAAGTGGGGAAAAAGAGATCAGAGTCAACATTTCGAGGAAAGAAGTAGAGAGAGAGAAAGATTATTCAACGTTCCAAAGTTCATGTATGAACAAAAACGAATATCCTGTATCATAGAGGGGGTAAATTTAGACTCAATGTGTACAGATACATACATAGAAAATAAGAACCAAAACAAACATCACAGATTTCTTTAGAGTTTTTATTTATCGTTGTGGTAATGAAATAACACCTTGAATCTTTGGCCGAATCAGAATCCTTATCTCAGAATCAACAATCAGAAAGCAGGAGGGAGAATGACGTCATCCAGAGTGAAATGAAAGGAGGAAAGGGACAGAAAAGAGAAAGAGAGATTATTCATCGCTACACAGTTCATACATTCAAACACATTGAGAGAGAGATTATTCATCGCTCTAAAGTTCATGCAAAAACCTATATCCTGTATCTTACAGGGGGTAGATTTAGACTCATGGTGTACAGATACAGAAATAGAAAATAAGAACCAAAACAAACATCACAGAATTCTATACAGTTTTTATTTATCGTTGTGGTTATGAAATATCACCTTGAATTACTTGCTATAGCCGAATCAGAGTCCTTATCTCAGAATAAATAATCGGACAGCAGGAGGGAGGATGACGTCATCCATTTCAAAATGTTAATAAAATGCGACTCGCACACCATATAAATCATTAGATGCAGTGATGCTTAGTTAAACAAATCTTTAATTTCCAAATTTAGTGTAATTATTTTTCTGTGTTTGTAAAGAATAAAAATAAAGGAAGAAAAATATGAACTTTATAATGGAACAAGTTGACCGCGTGTTTTCGGCCCCCAATTTGCTGAGATTTCTTTCCGGTCTGATGGTTTTGTTGGAGATTTCTAATTAAGTAACGCTTCAGTTAATTAACTACGGCCGGTACACCCGTCCCGGGTGGGGATGCCTCGTGCCTGCCAAGCTCGCCTGGTTCCTACAAGAGTTACCGTCCTTTGTTGTACCGCTTATGATACTCTCAAGGTGGCGCTATGATGAGTTAATGAACATTAATGGAAATAACATGGTTTTGATTGGATGCTTTCTGTTACACTACGAGGGGCGTTCAATAAATAATGTCATCGGGGCTCGGAAATAAACAAAAATCGCCTTTCTATGATTTTGTCTTAATGATTTAACTAAAATATTCTCTTTTAATTAAAAGACATGTCCATAACATTTTTATTAAGGTCTTCCGCTCAGGCGGAAGACCTTCTACTGATTCTGATGGTTAAGATAATTCCCTATTATTCTTTTTTTTTCCTAGACGCCAACTTTGAGACCTCGTAACTCGCTCATTTCTGAACGGATTTCGCTCAAATTTTCAGAGTTTTTGGACGTTACAAAATTCAATTAAAATGATTTTACACATTTCAAAAATTCCCTTCCGCTTTCGAGTTATTTCCCTTTAAGTGAAAATTTGGTACTGTTCGTTTCCAGACAAAGGCTCAGAAACGACAAAAGCTGGAGCAGAATGTCTACTGCATTTAAATACTAGAAGAATTGAAGTTGTGCCTATCGGTTTTTCTTTTTCGATTTCTGCGCTCCAAACGGTGCTAGATAGGGGTCAAACATGAGAATGCCCAAAAGCGCCAAATTTTACATATATTTCCTTGTATATCTTTTAAACTAAAAATAATTTGTTAAGACATATTTTACAAATATTGTGCATAATTTTAAGATCTATCAATTGACATCATTAAAAAGGGGCTGGCCCCTCAAATTAGGAGTCAAGGGCGCTCGAAAGTTTTTGCTTTATAACTCAAAAACGGTAAATATTTCGATATGGTTATCGATTTGAAATGGGTTCTTTAACATCTTACTGATCTCATGAAAACGTTATTTTGTTCGAATCTTGTGTTATTGAATGAGCAGCAAACTTTATGTACAGGTAACTGATTAGTTTTATACGGCATGTGAAGAATTCTTTATGCGTACGCGTATAACACGTATAGCTGATATAAACTGGATAAAAATATATACTTAACTAAACTGAATGTTAAACTTTGTTGAAATAAAGTTTTTAAACGTATTCTCTAGCTGGATGTCATACAGATTATTCAGAGACAACTTTCTCCTTGTATTTAGTTTGAATTACAAGACGGGAGATAGGAAAAATACTTATCATCTCTCATTCGATTGATACTCAATGTTGCATTATTTATAAATAAAAGAAAAAATAAGCTTAAAATAATTCACTGTCATTTTATTCAGGCATCGTGAATTTTCCTCGGACCTTGACTGCTTTGTTTACAGTTGTGCAACCTGTTTATCGCACATGCATTGACCTATATACATTTCGGAGGTCAACATTACCGCTCTTTGATTTTTACGCGAGTCCTAGAGTTATCTAAGACGATGCTAGTCATCGATTTACTCAGTTTAAAATCAAGAATTTGTTATTTGCGTAAATCGTAAGAATATTTCTAGACACAAATATAAAGGTTTTCTTGAACATGTACGAGTATTAAAAGATAAAATGTCTGATTCTATTCTTTGACGAATGAATAAAAGGCGCTGCGATTTTGGTCAGGTACAGATGATTTCTCTGGACGAGTCCATTGGTTACACTGAAAGGTGACGCAGGATGACCTATCGATAACTCTGCCAATTTTGATAGAGATTGTAATTGCACATGTACATAAATTAATGTTGAATTTTACCCTTGTGAAGTCCATTATAGTTTCGTTATTTAAAGAATCGGGGATATCACTACTGCAACTAAATTGTTTTTAATTTGAACGGATGATTCTATATTATTGGAAAGGGACACATTTTTTAGGCGCCGTCGTCTCCCTCTCAACTTTGAAGTAATTGCAATCGTTATATGTATACGGGCCTATATCAAGTTATTCTAATTGTTGCTCAATTTATTTCAGAAAAAATTGCGATGTTGTTAAAAGTATCAATTACAATTAAACATGACAAATGCACACAGTAAATTGTAAGTGGAAGTGACGTTTTCAATTCTCATGAAAATCGAAAATAAAATTAAGTAACTTTGAGTTTTTCATAATTTGCTACATAACTTATCATTTGTATTTTTCCGCATGATATGCTCATATTTACATTTCCAATGTCTTTGTCCGAGATAAAATTACCAAATGTAACTGTAATTGATTTCCTCACGAATGTTTTGGCGCGGTTAAAAAAAAACCACGTGCAAGGCGGGACAACACCTACAGAGAAGCAGGCTTGGAGCCCGTGGATTGGCGGAATCAAAGCATGTAAATATAAGGAATAACTGTCTTTTTTTCAAATTCATGAAGATGATCAATGGATTGGCTTAGTGATAATTTTATGCATAAACGTCTTCGGCGTTTATGCAAATTATCACACAAGCTAATCCATTGATCACTTCCATAGGCACTTGAGGTATGGACCCCCCCCCCCTTTCCATTTTTTATCTTTTTAAATCAGGATTCAAGTCATCTTTTTCCTCTTTTTCTATTCTAATATGCACTATATGTTATCAAAAATGCAACTCTTTTGTCTCTACAAGCTGTTTTTAAAAATGCCGTTTTCCACTGATACATATGTAACAGTGGAAAACGGCATTTTTAAAAACAGCTTGTAGAGACAAAAGAGTTGCATTTTTGATAACATATAGTGCATATTAGAATAGAAAAAGAGGAAAAAGATGACTTGAATCCTGATTTAAAAAGAAAAAAAAATGGAAAAGGGGGGGTCCATACCCCAAGTGCCTATGATCATTTCATGAATTCCAAAAATAAGACAGTTATTCCTTAAATAAATTTCTTTGATTTCCTCAAATAAAAAGCTAGAATATCACGATGACACGATTTTATGTGCATGTACATAATATTAACTAAACTACATGCTGTTTTACACAGAAGAGCACCAAACATGAGCTTTAAGAATACGAGAAAAAAAAGAATAATTAGAAATTCTTCTCACAAATGCAAAATTTCTTCCTGTAATTTCATACAAATATTCCAAGCCTTTCTATCGTGTTTATTGGACTAAAAGAGATTAAATTATTAAATTTACTCTCACTGCGATACGTAACCCCCATGAAATGATACAATTCTCTCCTTCAGAGTCGAGAATGGCAGGCCAGGGCTGGTGATGAAATCCATGATTACTCCATAACCTATTATAATATTAACCAAAAAATCATACACGATATTGTTAATTCGCAGGTTGTCAAATAAATTTAAGAAAAGGTCGGCAAAGATGAGTATGCCTAACTAAACTTTTTTATTCATAAACTTTTTAATTTCTAGAGTGTACAATCGAGCATCGAAGTGTGTACATGTACTATATGTACTAGTTTTTTTCTTTTTCTTTTTTTTTTTGGGGGGGGTGCCAGTTTTCGCTGCATTTGATATCCTGAATTTTGCATTGCATTTCTGACAATTAAACAAAGTTAATAGAATATAATTGGTGACAGTAACACAAGTGATTTATAAAACGAAAGTCAAGCAATAAAACGTTAAAGTTTGTATTTTGAAAAATAAATCAAAACAAGTCACATAAAACAAAGACAGGTTGAAACGCTCACACATGGACATACATACAAACGTTTAGGTAACTCGGAATAGTCCAGAGTAGAACTATATTTTCTTGAAGACGGAATGTCCAGTACATCTAATGTTCACGACCGGGATAGTTCACGGCAGTTTCATCGCACATTCGCAATTATCATACAAGTCGAACGCTCTTTGAGGTTGAGGATTGACACTAACTCCTTAAATAAATACTGAGTATCAATGTCCTTTTTACTGTCTTAACTTAACTTGATAGGTAAATAATTTTAGCATATGTTAAAAATAAGCATTAGAAATAATTCTTTTCATAAAATTCAATTCTGTTACATATCAAATGAATTTATAAAGTTAACTTTATGACAATTGTCATGCTGCAGATCTGTAGCTCGCTAGCTGTTCTAAAAAAATTGAGATGGATCACCAGAAAGCTACAGTGCCATCCAGATTATCTCAAGTTCAGGCTCAGAAGGACAATTAAAAACGGTTGTAAGGAATGTTTAACTGTAGAAAAGTTTAAGGAATGTGTTAGAGACACACGGTAAATAATATTTTTAGATTCAAGCAGTTGAAAAACACGGATTTGAATATAGCTTCAGTGCAATATTTTTCTAATATTTTCTAGTTTTTTATTCTTCGTATTTCTCAATTCATCATGTTTAAATAACGTGTATTTATTTTTATTAGGACACATTAAACCTTATTTGTCAACCAGTCTGACAGTGTCCATCTGTCACGAGAACTTTAAACTTGATAATAACTATTGAATGAGTTGAAATAGGACTTTCATATTTCACATGTGCATTATTTGTGACATGTAATTTTCAAATATACTGTGATTTTTAACCCCGTGACCTTGATTTTGGAGCTTGACCTACTTAAAAAATAGCAATACTTTAAATTGACCGTAACTATTGAAAACTTTCATTTTATAAACATGTACATGTAATACCTGTGTCAACGCCCTTGAAAATTCATTATGATTTTTGACATTTTGACCTTGAAGTTTGACCCACTTTTCAAAAACATTAACCATAGTTATACCTTTTGAGAGAAAAAAGATCGATTAGGGCTTTTATTTTACCACTGTGTATTACCTGTAACAACATTTATTTAAATACCGATACGCTGATTTTGACAACGTGACCTTGAGGCTTGACTTACTTTTCACAATTTTAATCTTGATCATAACTTTTGAATGAGAAGCGATAGGGTTTTCGTATTACACAAAAATCAAATGTATGTGACCTGTGATAAAATCATTTCAAATACTAGCATATAATGAACTTTGACCTTGAAGTTTAACCGGCTTTAAACATTGCTTTAAATTGACCATGTCTTTTGATAAAGAAAGGATAACACTTTCATACCTAGATTTACACATGTATACACGTATTAGCTGTGACAAAGCCTACCGAAAAAAATATAGCTTAAGAATTCGTCAATACGGTAGCATACAAATGGCTTTGCTTATCACCAGCGTGTGTCATGGTGTGACGTAAGGTCATTTTAACAAGGTCAAGGTCGCAAACAATCCTTTACTATCTTTTTTAATAGTAAAACATAAATAAGATGACATCTACTCTTAAAAGATTGCTTTAACAGTAGAATGTGGCATGACCTTGACCCAAGGTCATTTCTCCTTGTCCGCAGCTCCGACGGAAGACCTACTCGTTGCTTTGCAACGCGCTCGGCTCTAGTTCAATTTCTAATTGTTTTTAGAACACAGTTTTGAGTATGACCCTTAGAATACTGGAAAATGGCAAATCCTATGATTTGCTGTACTTATTTTTTTCTTTCTAAAAGGTGTTTTCCTAAGTTTGGGAAATGAAACAAGTCAAAAGGTCAAAGATCTGGCGATTATTGTTAATGTGACAAAACGTTAACTTTCTGTTTACCCCAAAACTCCTTTACTCTTCATGGCCTGTGGGTTTGGACGCTGTCAGGAAGAAATTTAATGTAGTGAATTCCATATTCTGTTTCCTTCCTCTCATAAACCTTTCATTTTTTTGGCAAATATTTGACTTACTAGACTCCTCAAAAAATTGAACTGCCTTCGTGTATATGTATTTGAACAACAAGACCGCTAATATTTAAGAAAATAGCGTATAAAACTGTTTTTGTCTTCTTGCAAATTTTTGCTCTTCTTAGGCATTTGCAGTTTTGTCAAGTACATCTCATTCTAAATTTGTTTTGAGGGTTTAACACAAAATGGAGTCAAGTTTTATGATCTGTTTGAATTTCAGAAAAACGTCGATAAAATATTTTTTTTTATTTTTTAAAAGTAATTGTTTAGATTTTCTGCACCCTCTCGGTTTCACTCATATCTATAAATATAGGATGACATTTGAGTATTAAACATGTTTACAATCAAATGTTTCTTTAAAACAGTGTGAACTACCCCCGATATGATGTCTATCAAATTTGTTATGTAACTTAAAGTCAATAAAACATAATCTATGATAACTTTGTTGAATTATCGCTAATATACATTGGTTGCTGTATGTCCATGTTGAAAGGAGGGTACCCATTTTTTGATGCCCATGTTATAATTTTTGTTAATTGAAATCCACCTGTTCATGTGTGTATGAAACAGACATAAGTTGCTGTTAATTTCACATATTTCAGTTAATATATTTTTGGAAAGTTAACAAGTATTACAGAAGCTTTAGTGACGCGTTTAATTTTACTCTGATTTACCAATTCTTGACCATTCATTTTTAACGCAGTGTCTCGAGTAGCCCTTGTTTTCCAGCTTCGCACAATGAAATTATGCGATGAAAAGTGGTCACATAAACTGTTATAAAGTCATTAAAGATTCAATAATTAGAAAAAGTCAAACTTAATGCCATATGATTACTATGTTGTATGTCATGGAGCTGATGACATTATTTATTGAACGCCCCTCGTACTTTCACAGGTGAGATTTGGTATAGCCTTTTTTTCTGTCAGTCCGTTGTTTATGATTTTTGAAAGGAAAAAAAAAACAAGAAAACTGGAGCATATTTGAGAGTTCTTTCCTAAATTTCTTATTGCCAATTAACTTTTGTAATAAAATTTAATTGATTTGTTAACTCGTCACTGCACCGAATACACAGTACAATCATGCGCGAATCAGGGGATTTTCGGGGTTGCATTGTTTAATTTAAATTTATATCTTTTCAGAGAGAGGGTTTCACAAAAGCAGAAAAAAACCCAACAGATGGATATAAAAATAAGCAAACAACTATTCAATTACCGAAAACCCTATTTCGGAGGGGATGGGGAATATCTAAAAATTCATTTTGTATGCTTATCTCAAATTCACGCGCCAATGTTTTTGGAGGTGTCCTACTTCATTTTCTTCTACTTCGACTGTACATAATTTCTATATCTTTGAAAATTGCAGGGGCTGAGGTGGGCAGAATACCTATATATCCATGCTTGACCGTTGATATTTTTTATTCAAACATAAATTACCTACGTTCATTTTCCCGCTAAGGATAAAGGGAGGTAAACCCATTCCTTTGTTTCCGTTTGTGGCCGCCGTTTTCCTCTGTTCAGTGAACGGCGCTCTGCAGACGTACGGGATACTCCTATCGAATACTTAGATCCACCACTGGTTCCAGAAGGCAAGATTCTGTCTGGGTATGTTATACCAAATAGAACAAAAATTTTCCGCTTTTTATTTTGGCTAATCAATGCCAATGACACATATAAAGGACGCGAATTTGTGTTAAATATCTAACATGTTCATACGCATTAAAACCCTCACAGAAATATTTTTAATATCTTTTATAGGTATTATGTTATTTTTTACGGGGATGTACATTAACATCCGGTCTGACATTTTGCTGACGTCACTAAGGAGAGAGAAAGAAGGCACATATCAAACTCCAAGAGGTAGTTAGACAAAATTTTATCTGTATGTTACCCGTTCTTTTATTCATGTAGTATTCTGGTGAAAATGTAAAGAGAATTGAATGTGGAATAAAAAACTCCACCTTGAATTATTATCGTTAAGGTTGCCAACTTTATTTTATTTTCATCGCAAGGATTTCCATTCAAGTAGGTGTCTGTGGTGACTTTTATTTTTATCCCCAGGATTTCTATTCAGTACGTCTCTGGTGCTAACTTTTATTTTTATCCCTAGGATTTCTATTCCAGTACGTCTCTGGTGCTAACTTTTATTTCTATCCCTAGGATTTGTATTCAGTACGTCTCTAGTGTTAACTTTTATTTTTTATCCCTAGGATTTCTATTCAGTACGTCTCTGGTGCTAACTTTTATTTTTATCCCTTGGATTTCCGTTCGAGTACGTCTCTTGTTTTAACTTTTATTTTTATCCCCAGGATTTCTATTCAAGTACGTCTCTGGTGCTAACTTTTATTTTTATCCCTTGGATTTCTATTCCAGTACGTCTAACGATTAAACTTTTATTTTTATTCCTAGGATTTCTATTCCAGTACGTCTCTGGTGTTAACTTTTATTTTTATCCTTAGAATTTCTATTCAGTACGTCTCTGGTGCTAACTTTTATTTTCATCCCTAAGTTTTCTATTCCAGTACGTCTCTGGTGCTAACTTTTATTTTTATCCCTAGGTTTTCTATTCCAGTACGTCTCTGGTGCTAACTTTTATTTTTATCCCTAGGATTTCTATTCCAGTACGTCTCTGGTGCTAACTTTTATTTTTATCCCTAGAATTTCTATTCAGTACGTCTCTGGTGCTAACTTTTATTTTTATCCCTAGGATTTCTATTGGAGTACGTCTCTGGTGTTAACTGTTATTTTTATCCCTAGGATTTCTATTCAAGTACGTCTCTGGTGATAACTTTTATTTTTATTCCTAGGATTTCCATTCAAGTACGTCTCTTGTGTTAACTTTTATTTTTATCCCTAGGATTTCTATTCGAGTACGTCTCTGGTGCTAACTTTTATTTTTATCCCTAGGATTCCCATTCGAGTACGTCTCTGGTGTTAACTTTTATTTTTATCCCTAGGATTCCTATTCGAGTACGTCTCTGGTGCTAACTTTTATTTTTATCCCCAGGATTTATATTCGAGTACGTCTCTGGTGCTAACTTTTATTTTTATCCCTAGGATTTCTATCCAGAACGTCTCTGGTGCTAACATTTATTTTTTCCCTAGGATTTCTATTCCAGTACGTCTCACGTTCTAACTTTTATTTTTATCTCTAGGATTTTTTTTCAAGTACTCGCTGATGCTAACTTGTATTTTTATCCCTAGAATTTCTTATCAGTGCGTCTCTGATGCTAACTTTTATTTTTATCCCTAGGATTTCTATTCAGTACGCCTCTAATGCTAATTTGTAAAAGGATTTCTATGCGAGTATGTCTCTTGTTCTAACATTTATTTTTTCCCTGGAATTTCTTTTCGAGTACGTCTCTCGTTTTAATTATCCCCAGGATTTCTATTTCAGTACGTCTCTGTTGCTAACTTTTATTTTTATCCCTAGGATTTCTATTTAGTACGTCTCTAGTGTTAACTTTTATTTTTATCCCTTGGATTTCCATTCGAGTACGTATCTAGTGTTAGCTTTTATTTTTATCACTAGGATTTCTATTCGAGTACGTCTCTAGTGTTAACTTTTATTTTTATCCCCAGGATTTCTATTCAAGTACGTCTCTGGTGCAAACTTTTGTTTTTATCCCTAGGATTTCTATTCGAGTACGTCTCTAGTGTTAACTTTTATTTTTATCCCCAGGATTTCTATTCAAGTACGTCTCTGGTGTTAACTTTTATTTTTATCCCTAGGATTTCTATTCAAGTACGTCTCTGGTGCTAACTTTAATTTTCATCCCTAGAATTTCTATTCAGTACGTCTCTGGTGCTACCTTTTATTTTTATCCCTAGGATTTCTATCCAGTACGTCTCTGGGGCTGACTTATTTTTATCCCCAGGATTTCTATTCCAGTACATCTCATGATCTAACTTTTATTTTTATCCCTAGAATTTTTTTTCAAGTACTCGCTGATGCTAACTTTTATTTTTATCCCTAGGATTTCTAATCAGTGCGTCTCTGATGCTAACTTTTATTTTTATCCCTAGGATTTCTATTCAGTACGCCTCTAGTTCTAATTTTTATTTTTATTACCAGAATTTATAATCAGTACGCCTATGGTGCTAATTGTTATTTTCATCCAAAGGATTTCTATTCGAGTATGTCTCTTGTTTAAACTTTTAATTTTATCCCTGGAATTTCTTTTCGAGTACGTCTCTCGTTTTAATTATCCCCAGGATTTCTATTCCAGTACGTCTCTGTTGCTAACTTTTATTTTTATCCCTAGGATTTCTATGCAAGTAATCGCTGATGCTAATTTTTATTTTTATCCCTAGGATTTCTAATCAGTGCGTGTCTGATGCTAACTTTTATTTTTATCCCCATGATTTCTTTTCAGTACGCCTCTGGTGATAATTTTTATTTTTATCACCAGGATTTCTAATCAGTACGCCTTTGGTGCTATTTTTTATTTTTATCCCAAGGATTTCTATTCGAATACGTCTCTGGCGCTAACTTCCTGGGAGAAATAGTGGAGTGGATCGGTTTTTCTTTGGCCTGTTGTTATCTCCCTTCTATAGCTTTTGCTATCTTCACTCTGTGTAATATCGGCCTTAGGGCTTTCCATCATCACAGGTAATACACTCAGTATAGATATAAATCACGTCGAAAGTAATACATTAAGGTTTTCCCGTGATATTGCACTCACTTAAAACATTTTACATCAGCAATAAAAGCAATGTACCAATTACACCTTACACACATCAGTGATTCCTTTTTATTTAATTTTATTTATTCTGTAGATTTTATAGGGAGAAATTTGAGAATTATCGAAAAGATAGAAAGGCTCTGATTCCGTTTTGTCTGTAAGACTTTGTTTCAACTACATAATGATAATGCAATAAATACATTTGCATACACTTTTCTCAGAATTTGAAAATCTGTGAACTTGATCTTGATCTTTCTCATCGAAAAGATTTTTTTAATTAAAAGTTATTCTTGAACACTTTCACGATTGATTGTTGTTTTGCATGTTGTTTTACGCAAGTTGGATGTACTTTATATCACATTTGACGGATACTTTCATGAAAGTTAACTTTCATTTACAACAACTTCATTTAACAAGTTTCCTGGACCAACTGGGGAAAAAGTAAATGTTACACCTTTGAAATCTTCCATATAATTATCAGTCATGGATTTGCTTTTCCTGATCAGAAATTTTTAAAATATTCTTTAAAGAAGTATTTTCCCTCTATATTCCTTTGAAAAAAGATTTGATTGTAGTCTCTCCAATTGTTACCCCCACCCCTTCCAATTCCGGTTTTGATTCAAACGATTTTGAAATATATGAGTAATCGTGGGTTTACTGTTCTTGAGAAAACGATTTTACAACTTTTTCTCTGGTTTTATTTTTTCTCAAACATTTCATCCCTATTGTGCTCTCAACTACCCCCGGGAATTATGATTTAAACACATTTAAATCTATACTGCCTGAGGATTTCCATACATCTTCACTACAATATAACAAAGATAATATTAATACGACTTATCAAAGCTTTGATGTTTTTTAGAAGAAAAATTTTTCCTATAAATTGCTATGTAAGACTGATCCTCCATTTGGCCCTACTCTATCCGGGGTATTCCTTTTAACAAATCAAAATCTACACTTTCTGAGGATGCTTCCATATCATTATGACTAATCATAGCTTTGCTGTTCTTGAAGGTTTTAAAAGTTTTATTTCTTATATAGAAAAGACATCTTTGTTTCCCATTAGTAGTTTCGTCCTAACTCCAGTGTCATCACTTGAACAGATTTGAATCAAAGTTATCCGAGGATTCTATCTTATTAATATAATCAATTTTTGATCTCTTTAAGACGGAATTTCAAGATTTTTTCTCTATTTGTTCCTTTATAAAACATTAATTAATCACTAATTGTGACCTCACCCTAACCCTAGGTTCATCATTTGAACAAACTTAAATGTGCACTATGTAAAGAACGTTTCTTACAAAATAGACTCTTTTGGCCATTGGTTTTTGAGAAGATTTCAAAAGATACTCCCACATTTTCACGATTTCTGTTTATCGTCCTTTAAACAAAGACGTGACCAAACTAAGACAAATTATAAAATACAAATAAAATTTCATAGGTTCTTTAAGGTGCTTAGTCACGGATGGAACTTAATATTTTCTCAAATGTTCTGTATAATATCACGACGTATATGTTGGTAAAGCATTCCATAGAAAAAATCCCTGGAAATTATTTTAATCTATGAATTTTGTGACGCTTTAGATTAACACATCCTTACACTTTCACAAATTTTTACTTTATTCTTAATACTTCAAAAAAGTAACAATTTTGTATTTTTTTTTAAAGTTTTATATTTGAATTTCGAATTGTCTACTGAATTGATAAACAACTAGCAATCTGTGCAAACAAAATTCATGCCAAGCAAGAGATGTTTATAAAACAGTAACCCCTCCTTCCTGATGAATGGAATTTTTCTAAATCGAAGAGGCATATAACGCAATTCCTTCTTCGTACCTAAAAGAGATATTGTTATGATGAATGTGTATTCTGAATCTCATAATGAAATGAACGGAAACTGCAAATGAACTCAAAGGGGAATAACTCTGTCAAAGATCGTATCCAAGCAATTTTTTGGACAAAAATTTATTTCCTATGCAGAATACAATTTTTAACGTTATATTAAATGTTCCGGATTACAGTATGAATATTTCTTACTAATACACAACAGCATTTCTATTGTTCTAACATATCATGGATAAAGTTTGGCTAGTGTAAGGATGTGTCAATCAAATACGTCCCAAACGTCATATTTTTAATAATATCCAGTTAGAATAAGTTCATTTTTATATAACCAGGTAAAATGCTATTGCAACACATATATTATGATATTACACAGAAAATTCGACAAAATATTAATATTAACATAAATCTGTGTCCAAACACCTTGATAAGGTTCCGCAAAATACCAATCTCAATTAATTTTTAAAAACATTTCAAAAATATGATTCGACCGTAACCTCATTAGATATCCGATCTTTCCTCAACAAATCATCATTTCTCATATGTTGTGATAAGTTACCTTTCATATTTTATGTGTCATGGTACTTGTATATGTCTTTTTTTGAAAAATAGCACTTTAAATCATAATTCTCTAGTTTTCTTCTGCTTCCAATTTAAAAATTTTCTAAATACTACCTGAACCTCTCAATTTAATTTTGGGTTTAAGCAATTATTTGTTTACACCTCCATGGCACCTGATCCCATCTGAGTTTGCTCTGCTCCTATTTTGTATTGTTTTATGGACTTTGAGATGGACTTTGGGATTGAATACTTTTATACAATTTAAATTAGACTTCTGAGTTCTGCGCCATTTATTACTCTGCGCGGATCTAAGGACTCTGATTTTAATTAGATTGAGGGTCTCTAGTCTATGTTTATAACGCTTATGCAATTAGGTAATTGGATGAAACACATGGAGATAACGAACACTATTCGTCCATAAAAAGTTACAAAATAGTATTAGAGCAAACAATGACCTCCTAAACATCAGGAGTGGGATCAGGTCACATGTAATAATAAGCATTCCCGGACAACCGGTCACACCAGGCGTGTGCTTATTGTAATGTTCAGGAAAAAAAGGAAGAATAAGTGGACAATGCAGTGTATAGATGAAGGTCTAGCAATCAGTATAAAAAATCAGTCATTTCATTTAATGATAGATTATATTTTCTGACACATAAACACATAGCATGAAACTGCATTAAATAAAACATTGAAAATATGATTACATGTACTACTATATACATGTAGTATATACAGTATAAAAAACAAACTAAATTTGCATGTTTACAATGACTTTTGCATAATTTTAACCTTTGAAATTCAATTGTAACTGCCCTAACAAAAAAGTACTATAGTTAACTATAGTTAACTATAGTTTACTATAGTTTACTATAGTTAACTATAGTTAACTATAGTAAATCAAAGTTTTCACTATAGTAAATCAAAGTTATTTTATTATGACTTTCAAATCGATATATTTGATATTTTAAACTTCCTACAAATATTTTTCTGGAATTAAAATGAATTATTCCATGTATATTCACATATTTTATCAAAAATGTATATCATTATTATGTAATTTAAGATATATTAAGGCTTTAAATCTTCAAAAAAGTTCTAGATCAAAGTTCCATAGTAAATCAAAGTGTCAAAGTTTTCACTATAGTTAACTATAGTAAACTATAGTTAACTATAGTAAATTTTTGTTAGGGTGGTGCTATAATTTTCGATGTTTAATTTTAGGAAAACTCATTAAATACAATTTTGCAAAACAGATATATATCTAACATTCCTTCTTTCTTCCTTACTTAACAAAGGGAATACATTATCCTGAATTACAATTAATAAACAATGCATATTACTGTGCTTTCATCAAGTTTTGTCGGCATTTATTTTCGTGGATTGTGTAAAACAGACGTTTTTGAAGGTGCGTTATTTCGTGGAGAAAAGCATTGCCAATACAAATGAATGTTATATTTCGTATTTCAATGATAATTTGAATTCGTGGATCTGCTCAACAACGAAATCCACGAAAATTGGTGCTCAACAAATATTGACGAAACCGCAGTATAAAACAAAGCACTATAAAGCAAATCAAACAAATAAAATGAATACAAAATTAATACATACATCTTGATGTACATAAAAGTAACGGAAAAAGGAAGCAATGACACAGCGACCAAGGCCCTACACATGTTACTACAAAAAATGCATTTGTGATGTAATTTTGTATTTCGAAGAAATTTTGCGTACATGTGTACCTTCATCCACGAATTGATACACAGCGGCTTGAAAACACGTGTACATATTAGGCAAATGAAATTTTAACCCTCCCCTGAACCTATACTTTTTATCAAATTAACAAAACATTGGTCAAATCCCAACAAAATTAATAAATCCACAGTATGTTCCAGTGTGCTTTAAACACCAATCAAATATCTTATGCTGTCATTCAAAGTCCTTATTTAAATTCAATGAATGATCACAACCCCACATAACAAAATTATTTCTACTGAAATGCAGAACAACATAATAAACCTCACATAACAAAATTATTTCTACTGAAATGCAGAACAACATAATAAATATGTATCTAATATATCTAATAAAATACTGCTTTATTGCTGCCAGTAATATATAAAAGGTTTATGTGACCGCAAGAGTTTGCTATCTTGAAATAACAAATTTCAAGAAACTCAACTTTTGGTTAATCCTTTAAATACTTTTTTTTTCAGAAAAGTAGTGCAATTAAAAAAGATAGCTCAATGATATTTGAGAGTAAGTAAACTTAATGAATTAGTGTAAATTGTTTTTTTTTAATTTAAGATAACTTTATTTTTGCGTCTACCAGCAAACATTTAACTTTTGGGCATTAAGTATTATAAATATTATTTAAAAAAAAGAACACGGATACAAACAAGTTTATTTTAAGTCAATAACTCTATCTTTTTTTCTAAACACAACCTATCCATCTCGTGTAAATAAGTTGTAAAAAAAAAAAAAAATTGGCGATTAACAGTAATCAAAAAAAAAAAAATAGAAATAAAAAGAGAAATATTGATCTACATTTTTTTTACAACAATAAATATATGTACACAGGA